>NW_027468664.1:11186054-11216054 GCF_046254945.1 Alosa pseudoharengus
CGAGCGACTGCCGGTACTCGAAAGCGACAAGTTTTTGAGCGATCAACGCAGGTGAGAAAAACAAAGTTGACTTCACGAAAGTGTGTTTCATGAAGAAAATAAAAAAAGGAATAACGGAAGAAGCTTGAGGAATTCCCCCATGGGAGGTGCCGAAGGTGAGTGTGTCATGTTTGTTGTGTTTAGCGCCACAGCTAATCTCACAGGTCCAGAGAGGGGGGGTCTCTGAGGCCTGAAATATCACTGTCAGGGAAAGAGCAGAAAGCCTGTGTAAGTGGAGGCGGTAGATTCAGAGATCAGGATAAATCTCTTCCGAAGATTCTCAACAACAAAAGAGAGAAGCAAATAGGGAAATGATTGAGGGAATAAACCTAGAGATTATGGGATGTATACAGTAACATGAATTTGTGGGCAGGAGAAGTCGTGAATGTACCCCCGCACAATCTAATCTAAAATGTATACCTCCACCACTCAATGCCCCAAGTCTCACTCAATGCCACCGTCACCATGTTCACCCTCCTTAGTCCCAGAATGCCATCTGTTGCCATGGGCCTGTCTGTTGGCACGCGCCCCGCACCGACAGCGGGTGCATGTCAGCTTTGATGGCTCCGTCTCAGACGTCCAAGCCTTCCTCTGTCTGGATGGCCTTTACCCAAGCGTCTCATGGCAGGGCCAGGCGTCTCATGCCTGATCGTGGCTCCAGGGTTAACCCGACGTCCGTCCCTGTGGAGAGGGTTTGGCAAGTCTGCAGGAGCCACTGGAGACCCCTGAGCTGCCTCTGTGTGGGTCGCGTGGGCACTAATCCCCTGGCTGTCAGTGTGCTGTAAATAGCTAAATCACATCATCGAACCGCAGAGTGTCAAGCGAACTGGCCCAGCTCCAAACAAGTGAGGGAGTGAATTAGCAAGCAAGAATGAGAGAGAGAGAGAGACAAAGAGAGAGAGAGAGAGATTATGAGAGGATGAGAGAGACAGGGAGAGAAGGACAGATCTATTGTACAAAGCACGAGCAATGGATCTATATGCTAAGTGATTCATTGATCAACGATTTGTGTTAACACCTGCAACCTAAGCCACCAACTGTCATCACCGAGCCGGCTGCCAATGGGGTCAGATGCAGAAACTCCGCGCTGACGCTTGGACAGCTGCTTCCCACCCACACCTCCCATTTTCATCCCTCTCTTCCTACTTTCATCTCTCCCTCACTCCCTCCCTCCTTCTCTCTCGTCTCTTCCCTGCGGAGGTGTTTCAATAAAATGGCCTCTTTCGGCTCTGGCCTCTGCACAAGGGTTGATAAGGAAACTGACCGTACGGTCGCAAGCAGTGAAGAATGTCCCAAACAGAGCCCTTCATCCTCGGAAGAGGCAGGACGCTGCTTCCTTAAACTCGCGCTGTCTGTCTCCACACACAGCTTTTTGGTTTTACAGGATAGGAAGTGAAGTCACAGCCAGGAAGATACATGATGCTGTTTCCCTCCCGTCTTTATTGAGGCACTTATGAGCTACTCCACCCTAAATGCAACAGTGAGTTTAGAAGAATAGGGGTGCTCAGTTCTTCTAAATGAGCTTGGATGACTTTAGAAGTGTGGCGTGATATCATTTACATCAACTGAGCTGATAGATAGCGGTTATTATGGAAGTTTAAAGCTTCTAACACAATCATTTTTTGGCCCCAGAGTACCCATTTAAACTGCTTTGCATAAACTTGATAGGCTGATCCTCACAACGCTGCGTTGGTTAAAAAATGTGACAACCTCATTCCTCGACAAAAAAAAAAGATAACCATGTCAAAACTGGCAATTTTCACGAGGGTTTCATTGATAGCGTAATTCCTGTAAGTCCATTCAAATCCATAAATTCTCTCATTTCACCTTCAGCGACAGTATAGCAGCAGCTAAGTTGTCACCCTCAGCAGGGTCAGCAGTCTTCTCGGAGACGTGCGGCTTTGTAAACTGGAAGCACCGATAGCGCGTGAGGAAAACGAGCTCGGCCTGTCAACTCCGAATGATGTAGTGGGGGCTCGCGGTTCACCTTCAACTTTTTAAGGACGCCCCACCGTGGGCACCATTGATCATCCGCGGCAAAACCGCTTGACCCGCGGGGCGTCACACATCTCACGGCAGGGGAAAGATAAGGAGAGGGTGGGGGTGGGGGGCGGGGGATTGCGGGTGAGAAGTCGGCGCCAAGTCGGAGGCAGGAAGGAAAAGGCTGGCTTTGCGCTGGCAGACTCGAGTGGGTACTCAAGGATTAGAGATGACGGAGCAGCCACCCGGTGCAATGAGGAAAAGCTAGTGATGGGGAGAGAAAAAAAAAGACTATTTCCTGTTCCTGCTTCTCTTTTTTTTCACAATCTCTCAAGGAGAGAAATGTCAGACCTGGCCCTCAGGTAGAGACAACCTTTATGTCCTGCAGTCTGGGTTTTTACAGCGGCTCAACCTGCACAGTCTGACTTTTATTTTCCATCACTAAGGCGTCTGGACAGGAGGCCTAGACTGAAGAGAATCTAAATGACCCTGACATCTAAATGACTCTATTTCTGTCGATCTCATTGTTACATTTGTTTATCAGTTCTGTGTCAGAGATTTATTAGAAAGGGTAAAGATCTTGGTTGCATTTTATGTACATATGTCAAACGTAGTGTGTGTGTGTGTGTGTGTGGTAAGTCAGTGAGTCAATGGCAGTAAGATGAGGCGCAGAGACGGCTGATGAATGCCCTACTCTTCTCTTCCAGCGCCATGCTGGGCAGTACAGTAGTGCTATTGGGGAACAAAATAGACTGGGAGGAAAGGAGAGAAAAATACAGGATGCACAAAGCACGAGGTTGGAGAGCAGAGAACATAGGGAGAGAGAGGGAAAGTAAATGACCCAGAGAAAGATGAGGGGATAGAGAGAGAGACAGAAGAATGATGGAGTAATAGGAAGGGAAGTAGTGGAGAGAGAGAGATGAAGACAGGGAACATATGATGATAAGGAGATGGAGAAAGAGAGAAAGAAAGAAAGAAAGAAAGAAGGGAGAAACTCCTGGAGCTGGGCGCAGCTCCAAGAGTTTGATGGAGTGAAGAAATTCATAAACAAACACCATCCCTCTACACCGGCACGCAGATGTCAGAGAGAGAGAGAGAGAGAGAGAGAGAGAGAGAGAGAGAGCGAACGGCGTGGAAAGTGCAGACGCAGCGGGTGCGGAGATGACAAAGTGTGGTGGCGCACTGTTCCGGCAGAAGCGCTTAGGTAATGCGACGGCGGCAGCGGAGGCGGCACACATGTGGACAGAGGGAGGAGGACAGGGACAGCTGTGCGCCCGAGCCGCAGCCCAAACAGAGCCCTTCATCCTCGGAAGGGCAGGACGCTGCTTCCTTCAACTCGTTCTGTCTGGTTGTGCACTTACCCGCGTAATTGTGTAACTGCGAGCAGAAGACAAACTGTCACGACTAGTCATGCAAAATCAGCTTCGTTTAAACTAACTGCAGCTTTGGCATCGAGAATCACCACAGCCTTTTATGGAATCTCAGCAATGGGATGCTCATATTCTCAAACATGTGCATCATGAGCTAGGATATTTCAATGTTATTTTATATTTCCTCTGAGGCCTTAAGGTTACTGTCCACAATAGCTACGTGACTTGTGACGAATGTAACGTGATGGCAGAAAGTGTTTTGTGAGATCTTTTGTGATATCTGTGCCGCTGGAGTTCCGAGGCCTTAAGGTTACTGTCCACAATGGCTACAGTACATGACTTGTGACGCGATGGCAGAAGGTGGAGGAGTGGAGACTTCTGTCCCTCCCTAGTCCACTGCCTCCGGTACTCTCATCCTATCGAATCTGTCAGCAGCGGACCCACGCCTGACTCGGGGGTTATGGCTGCTCCTCTGCTGCCCGCACCGGAGCTGACAGCAGCTACAGCCGCTCACAGCTGCACGGAAAACTGGTGCTGTCGTCGGGTCAATCAGCCGTTACTGAGATTTTAGAGGGCAAAAGAGAAGAGAGAGAGAGAGAGAGAGAGAGAGGAGATGGAGGTGAAGAAGAGTGGTAGGTGGAGAAGAGAGGGACGGAGAGAAAAAAAGGAAACTAAGAGAGAAAGCGAGAGAGGTGGAGAGATGGGGGGGGGTAGGGAAAGGAGAGAGGTGGATAGGAACGACAGAAGTGGAGGTTGATCAAGCGAGAGAGAGAAAGAGGTTGAGCTGGAGAGAAAGAGAGGAGAGAGAGAGCAGTGGTGAGGATGGAGAGAAGTGAGAAAAGGAAGAAAAAATGAGAGAGAGAGCTAGAGATGGAGAAAGAGAGGAAGAGAGGAGAGAGAGAGAACGTGAGAGAGGTGGAGGTGGGCTGGGGGGTGGCGGTGGCAGTTGTGTGTATGAGAGAGACAGAGGGTGAGAAAAGCCAAAGGCACAAAACAGGCTTCAGTGCCATCATGATGTGTGACTTTGGTGCCTTCAACTGATTTCCTATTCCACCAGAATGATACTTCAGAGAGAGAGAGAGAGAGAGAGAGAGAGAGAGAGAGAGAGAGAAAAGAAAAGAAAAGAAAGAGGATGCAATATGGCTTGTGTTTTGGACAAAAGGGTAAAAACCGTGGGGAGGTGCATTCTGACTCACCCCTAGGGTATTGTCGAGAACGAACAATGTTGTGCTTGACTAAATACCAAATGATTTCTATGCCTCGTAAACAGCCCAGTTCACACTGATCCATCTCCCATTTTCACCACCTAGACAGACGCCGGTTCCACCAGGGTATAGCGCCTCAACTCAGCATACTGTGGAAAGAGAGTTACTCCCATCGATTGGGCAACACAACCAAATGTCTGAATGAAAGCAGCATGGAAGCCATATTTAAACAATAGGCCTACATCCTTTTTGTCTTTCTTATGGCTTATGATTTTACAAGGCTCCTCTTACATTTATGCTAACATTACTCTGTCAAACTTAATCACACCAAATTGGCACTGAAATTAATCCCACCACAGATTTGTGGCATTAACCTTCGTATAAGGTTAACGCTGTATAATTGTGTTTAAAACCTGTGAGATAATCCCATTTAACATCCTCTTTGATGACACCTATGACTGTGGCCTAAAATAGCTTATGATTGATTACATAATTGAATACATACTTGAATTTCCCCTGGGGATCAATAAAGTATCTATCTATCTATCTATCTATCTAATGGAGTGATGAATGGATCTAAATACTCTATGCATGACAACAACAGCCATATCACCATAAGTATAAGTATTATACTCTTGATCCTGTGAGGGAAATTCGGTCTCTTCATTTATTCCAATCCATGAATTAGTGAAACACACTCAGCACATAGTGAACACACAGTGACACTAATCCCGGCGCAGTAAGCTGCCTGCAACAACAGCGGCGCTCGGGGAGCAGTGAGGGGTTAGGTGCCTTGCTCAAGGGCACTTCAGCCTACTGGTCGGGGTTCGAACCGGCAACCCTCCGGTCACAAGTCTGAAGTGCTAACCAGTAGGCCACGGCTGCCCCTGTATACAGTACCCTGTGTCTCCAACCTTTGCCCAGCCTCCTAGGTAGCCAACTACACAGGGATTCAAGCAGTCAAGAAAAGTCCCCAATCTCCCCATGCTAAAAACGATCCCTGTGCAGTGGAAGTCTTGTTTGTCCTGAGTGTTCCATGAAAAGATAATGAGCCTCTTGCCGTGCACCGCTGCTTTGTTTACCCTCCAGTTTGAGCTTCACTAAACACTCCGATTGGACACGTAGCATGAAGGCTACATGGTTCTTCTATGTTCCAGTATATGAGTAGGAAAACACATTTGCTATGTGACTAGGAGAATCTGACAGTCAGTCAGTCGGTCAGTCCATCCTCAAATCTAACGGAAACCTAAACGGTCTGTCAAAATTACACTGAGGGAAACGCTCCTTGGTAGAACGCAGAAATAACGATGTCAATGTAAAGACGCCATTTCCTAATACACACATGTCAGTGAGTCTGCACCGCCATGTAGAAATGTCATGATGTCAGAGTGGATGGAAGCAAAGGGTGGTGATGAGATGGTGATGAGATGGAGACGCTGGGCAGACCGATGTGCAAATGTCACACCACTTCTGCCTGACATTATGGAGGCCTTCATTTAAAGGGACACCAGGCAACGTTTTCGTGTTAATTAATCATCTTCGGTATATGGTTAAATGACTCGCCCGCCCCTACTGCCTGTAAGAAGAATATCCCACTTGCAAGTTCGGTGTATCCTACCCGCCGACCGAAGCATGATCAGTTTACATCCTGCATACAGCACAGAGGCAGGCTAACGAAACGCTAGCGATTGTTGCAAACGTGTGTATAATTGCAGAGCCAGCGAAGAAGCAGCGAAAACCCTTGACGGAAGATGCAAAGAAAAGGAAAAGAGCTTCAGACCGAGGGAGGGGGAGTTTCGTAGAGAAAAAGCATCAAGCTTGCCTGGTGTCCCTTTAACACACTAATTAAAACATCACGATGAACCGAATGTGCCCTAAAGAAATTATTTTAAGACTGTTATGAGCTGACAATCTATATAAATAGCCTACGCATTCACAAATTTTCTGTGTGTGTGTGTGTGTGTGTGTGTGTGTGTGCGTGCGTGCGTGCGCATGCCTGCGTGTGCACTTAGGTCAAATATTCTCCTCAGAACAACCTGGTCTCAGTTGTGCATCATTCAGCAGCAAGCGAGCGACCTTCACCCTCCTATTCACCAGATCTACTAATTCATGAAACAAACAGAACTCTATCAAAAAAAAATCCTCTCATTACCCCTGACCAAAAAAGCTTCATTGTTAATGCAGCCCGTAATGCTCTAAAACATAATGTTGACTAAGGCAATAAATAATGCGTACCGAGGGTGACTTAATGTAAAGGCATCCTCCATTCAGTATTAAGCGCAGCTGTAGGATGCCTGAGCTGGCATTCAAAAGCTGCTTCCACTCTGCCCCCGGCAATGTTAATTGCCCCTTCTGTCAGCCTGATGCAAACTTACACATGCAGTACAAACAGTCACTCCCAGGCAGGGTAATGGAGCCCTGATGGCCTGGAGAGAGAGAGAGAGAGAGAGAGGGAGACGGAGAGAGAGCGAGAGAGAGAGAGAGAGAGAGAGAGAGAGAGAGAGAGAGAGGGAGAGAGAGAGGGAGACAGAGAGAGAGAGAGCGAGAGAGAGAGTCTTAATTGATCGATTGGCCTGGGAGGGGAGCGGTGACAGGGCGTGGCACCTAGGGCCAGACGCTCGATTAGTGTGGGGCAACGAAGGGCAGGAGTGTGTGTGTGTGTGCCCACTCGGAGAGGGCAGGGGTGTGTGTGTGTGTGTGTGTGCCCGCTCGGGGAGAGAGAGTGCAGAGCCAGACAGGACTGGATGCCAGCCGGTGGGTGGAGTGACACTGCCAGCTCTAGCCTTGCTCAACCCCCCCCCCCCCAACTCCCTCCTTCTAAGATCTCATCACTTCAGCAGAAGGCATCATTCAGCAGTGCTCTAATGTGATTTTGGAGCCTTGGAACACTCAATACAAGTGAAGTCACTCAATACCAAATCCTTGAGTAGGCTTATTGGATACTCAATAATCACAATTTTACTTTGTGTTGTTGCTTTTGCGGTTCCTCAATACAAGTCACTCAAAAACCCTTACTTGACTATGTGAGTACTGAATAATAAAAAAAAAATAAAAAAATCTGAATTTGACTTGCATCTGTGAGTCCATTAATGAACGTTAAGTGCTTTTTGCCCTAGTATGCATTTGGTGCACCAGTTCATTGAGGAGGCGTGTTTGATTGGCAGCTCTCCCCTTCTGTCCTCCTCGCCTCTCTCGGGGGCGCTCTGTGGAAGTTTCCAGAAAGCTTTTAATCAAGCTCTGTCTCCATGGCTGCCATCACTGCCACCGCCGCCACCGCCGCCGCTGTTTCAGGGATGAGGAGGAGGACGAGAGGGCGATAGCTAACGCCTCTTTATTTGACGTTAAGAGTTAATGTTTGCATTCTCCCCTTCTCTTTTCTCGACCTTGTTTTTCTCCTCCACATGAGGCTCATGTGGGGCCGTCTCGGTATATTTTGTGTGTGTGTGTGCTTGTGTGTGGTTGTGTGTGTGTTAATTAAACACAGGCAGGGCCCTATCTGCTTTGTTAGAGGCTGTAATGAAGAAGCTTCTCTAGGAAATGAGCTATATCCTTCCTATGCCATAAAGGAGGACACCGAGCTAGCAGCCACAAACAAGCAGAAGACATCCATCTCCCGAACACACACACACATGCATACCCAGTCGCACACACACACACATATACACATAGTACATAAATAACTACACAAACACATACACAGAATGAGACACACACACACACACACACACACACACACTACATAAATAACTACGCAAACACATTTATAGAATAAGGACACACACACACGCACACACAAGCAGACATACAAACATTCATGCACAACAATACTCACCAGCCACCCTAATGTTGCATGAAAGGTTTAAAATGGGGGAGGCTGAAAATGACCACAAATAAGGGGGAAATGTTTCTCCCTCAGAGGGCAATTGGGATCATTTCTCAGAAAAGAAGCTGTGTCTCCATGTGATTCAGAGCTACGCTGCCAATTCAGCCTCAGTGTCAAATGAGAAAATGCCCGTCAAAAATGACTGTTTAT
Source organism: Alosa pseudoharengus (assembly GCF_046254945.1). NCBI lineage: Eukaryota > Metazoa > Chordata > Actinopteri > Clupeiformes > Clupeidae > Alosa > Alosa pseudoharengus. The sequence goes on from NW_027468664.1 coordinate 11,194,682, forward strand.
TTTAGGGAAGACCCCGAGCCCCAGAATGATTACATATACAGTGGACTAATTTAGTTTTGAGCAAGGGAGCAGAATACACCCTTTACAAGGCAAGTAACAGTGTGTGTGTGTGTGTGTGTGTGAGAGAGAGAGCGAGAGAGAGAGCTGGAGCTTCATGAGAAACCATGGCAAAACTGCCTGGCTTTGAGTCTTGCCATGCCTAGGGGCCGCTGGCCGGCAGTTCGCCTCCATTAATCAAGGCCCGCTGGCTTCCCCCTGCTGACCACCAGAGTGAAATATCCACCGACAGCAGCACCTAGCCCTGCTTTATTATCGACTGGCCTGGCGATTTAATTACAATTATTAAAACTTCATGCAGCAGAAAATGAAGTTGTTACTGCTGGAAAACAGTCGATGATGTGTTTGCCTTTTTGCACCACTGTTGTTGTAAATATCACCCTGCTGTCCTCACACACACACACACACACACACACACACACACACACACACACACACACACACACACTTACTTTACTGGGCATTCTGACCTGGTTGACCTACTGTAAGTGGGAGAGAGCATGGCCTGTCATACTCACAGTGAGTCAGAGGCAGTCTTGGGTTGAGCTATATGGATATTTACTTCAACCGTAGTCCACAAGGGCTGGAGGTGACATTAATCTTGTATGGGACGAAACTATAGCTGGGCTAAACGGTGTTACACAGAGACTGCCCTGGATATGTCTTTTCTGGGATGGCCACTGAGGTCCCTAAAGCACAGCCTTGGAGCTGTGCTATTCCTCTTATGTTCTCTGTATGGCTGACTCCTATTTTTCATATACTGCTAGACTATAATTTCACTGTGCCTATGGTACCTACAGCTCAGCCCAGGAGAGGTCAATAACTAGAGCAATCATTTTAGCCTTGGCTCCAGTTCAAAATACTACCTGTGGTACAGCAATACTCACACACATTTTTCTGCTTCCTTGATCATCTTGAAACTGCCTGTGGAGTGCCTGGCCATTTAGGCCCCCTTCTGTAGCACAGCACAGCACAGACAGTACTATGGCACAGTCAAGAGGCCTAACATCATCTCTTTGATTTCATACGCCTGATACATACCAGTACATTGATATAGGTACTTACATTCACACACACACACACACACACACACACACACACACACACACAAATTCATACAAAGATAGAGAGAAAGAGAGAGAGAGAGAGAGAGAGAGAGAGAGAGAGAGAGAGAGAGGATGGTGGAAGAGCACTTGATGTGGTGCATCTTTTAGAGTAATGTTGCTGAGCAATTTCCCGACCAGCTCCTAGTGCTCTGATTTGAGATTTGAGTTGCCCATGGACAATTACAGTTTTCCAGTTACAAATCTGTTGCTCAACATCACTGAGAAAGTGCCCGGACAACATTGGCCAGCAACTTTACCATAATGTGTAGTCACGTATATTTCAACCACCCGTCAGCTCTGATTCGTTTTCACCAGCTGCTACCACAAAACACAGCTCTGGAAAAAATGGAGAGACCACTACACATTTTTCTGATGTCATCCTACGGTTGTTGAATGACTTTCGAATGTCATATTAAAAATTAAGAGACCACTGCAAAATAGAATATGACCGTCAACTCATTCAAATGTCACTCAGCAACCGCAGGATGACATCAGAAAAATGTGCAGTGGTCTCTTGATTTTTTTCCAGATCTGTGCTAATTCGGATGTGGGCTAATTCGGACAGTGCTTCACATATACTGAAGAAGTCCCTCCATATGCTTACTCTGATATGCATGCCCTGTGATTAGGGTTCATTGGTGGTGTGTATGCTTGGCATATGTGGTGTGTCTACATGTCTGCATGTGTTTATGCCTAAGAGCTGCATATTGTGCACAGCTTTCCTCCCCAACCCCATATCAACCCATCACCTTGATCTTCATTCTGGACCGAGCTGACCTTCCTTAGCTGTCCGAGCCCAAACACAGACGGCCAGGGCAGGCAACACAGTAGTCTCCTCTAGAAGGCTTCTAGTAGGGACTTGACCGTATAACTTAGAGAACGCCTTGGCACCGAGCTCTTTAATCTGAGCCTGCAGCCGGGGTCAGAAACGCGCCCAGCGACGCACTCTGCCTGCTTAACGAACCCCTTAACCTCGTTATGAGGTTCAGAAATAACTGTGCGCCCACGGTGAGCTCATTACTGATGCGGCGCAACGCCTTTCTCTCTCTCTCTGCGCGCCTTTATAGAGAGCCCATCAGTGCTTTACGCTGGATTTATAGAGGTGATATTCTTTACAGGGCTCAGTTGTGCAAAAGTAAACAAGGGTATATAATGCTTTGAAATGTTCTAATGGTCGCATCCGAAGCCAAAAGAAAATGGCTGTTTTTGCATTGTAAGAAGATGACTAAAAATGGGCATTTTGGTCAGTAAAAATCATCTTGGTTCTAAAATCCATTAGTGACCATATTCACTGCTCGACTATAGTATCCCACTGGTCCTCTGAGTTACAGAACAATTTGGAGAATGAGAGAATAAGAGAGGAGAGATGGGAAGAGAGATAGAGACATAGTGTGTGTGTGTGTGTGTGTGTGAGTGAGAGAAAGGGAGAGAGAGAGAGAGAGAGAAAGGGAACATCTATATTAGGGTCCCATCTCTGTTTCTTGTGAGGTGGAAATTACATCTAATGGCTGCCTTTCTCTCACTCTCTCTCTCTCTCCATCTCTCTCTTGATTGGGTCCTTTGTGCCACATTACCACCATCCTGCTGGCAATGCCGCTGAGAAGAAGGGCGATTAGTGGTGCAGCCCCGTGCCCAGTGGTTCAGCCCACACTCTCATTACCCTCTCAGACTTTAGATTCATGAGGAGGGCTCCGCGCGAACAACACCGCCCCACTTTTGGATGGGACTGGACGGCATGACGAATGGGACAGCGAGTGAGTGAGTGAGTAGCCTGTGCCACGACTGCTGCGATCATTATTCCTGAGAGAATCAGGAGCGGATCTGAAGCGGCAGATTTGCAAACGGTCACTGTTGTGACACTGGGCCATTTTTGCCGACGACATTTTTGACCGTAAGCATTCGTTCATGACGCTTCATTACATGACTAAATTGTAATGGCAATGTTAATAAAATAATGTTTCTCTCTCTGTTCCTCTCTGTCCTTTTTCTCTCTCTCTCTGATGCACTCTCTCTCACTCTCTCTCTATCTCTCCCTCTCTGTCTCTATCTCTCCCCCACCAGCAGGTAGTATTAGAGTGAACTGTTCAACAGTCAGCAGAAGATGTCCGAGGCGATGGGAGGAATAAGGAAAAGCATGCGGAAGGTGAATATGACCTCCACACATACTGGACCCAGGGCTGGAGGAGAGGAAGAGTGTGAAGAAGATGGCTGGATGAAGAGATATCACTAAATCATCTGCACGTTGTAATACTGATGAAGAAAATGAAGACAGAAATGGCTATTGAACCTCCTTTTTATAGTAGTGAATCAATATTCTTAGAGCAAGGTCAATTTAGCTTAATGCCACTGATTGAATGCCACCGTTTGATTGTTTAAAATTCTTTCTTCGTGTGACTATGTATGTGTGCTTATACAAAAGGCCTTGTGGCTCAATAGGAAAAAGAAAATCAAGAAATGTACGGTTATCAATTTAAGATCAATCTCAAAATGGCTGCATGTAGATGAAACAATTATACGTGCTGTAACACAAGACTAAATGTTTGTATGATTTTATATATCTTCATTTCCACATTAATATCTGCCTTTTTTATTAAGGTCAAAGGGGAAAGCTCATGGATGTATGCAAATGCAAAGAGTAACCAAACACTCTCCTGCATCTCCCACCCATAAGTCCCCCCTTCAATCACCCACCCAGACCCACACTGTAGGCCTACAACACCTCCCCCATTACCAGAAAAAGAAATGGATACCATGCCACACACAATTAGCTTCACTAAAATAACATGAACGCACTGATAGTAATAGATACATGAAAGAGAAATAAACAAATAAATGTTGCGGATAATTATGCTTTTTCCTGGCCTCTAGGGTAGACCCAACTCATACTGAACTCCCATAATCAGGTTTGTAATGGCTCATTAGCGATAGCGACCCTGAATGGTAAAAAAAAAAAAAAAACTCCACTGATTGATCGAACGTCACTCAAACGAGTCGCCGGAGCGCGTTCTGAGGACACGGCCGTCTGGTTTTATGGCCTCTCTGCCTAACGCATGGGCCGTAAATTTTAACTGACCCTGAAGATAAGATGGGAGGACGCCGGGATCTTCGGGAGCTGCCTGTGATTATGGGACTCGCGTAAACGTTTGACTTGATTTGATTTTACTAAACTGTTTACTCCTGGAGAAAGAGGGGATACACTGGGGTGGCGGATGAGGTGTTTGGGGGGGGTGTAGGGTGTGGGGTGCGGGGTGCGGGGGGTGGTGTGGGGTGTGGGGTGCGGGGTGCGGGGGGTGGAAGCAGCTGCCTGTGTTTGCATTCGGGAGTGGAGACAGGAGTGCCCTTGATGAAAGCAAAACAAGCAATCAGACCCAATTAGCTGAGTGCCGGCCATTTACCAGCGGGCCTCACCTTGGACAGCCTCGGCCTCTTTGCAGGCCCTGACTTACGGCCAACTCCAAATGGTTGGTGAGTGTAGGGCGGTGTTCGAACGGAAACGTGACTGGACACCTTGTTGAACGACTACCCTGGTAACCCAGGGAGACAGTGTATTCAAAACAATGAGCCTCTCTAATCATTTAATGGTGGCAGTTGTTAGATGACACTGTTGGGAAATGCATACTGGATCACCGGGCTGACCGGCACTTTGCTCTCAGTGTTCTGCCATCTACCTGATTTACCAGTAAGCTTAAGACAATAAAGAGAAAGTGAGCTCTTTACCTACTTCCATCATATGCTGTCAGGTGTGTGTGTGTGTGTGTGTGTGTGTGTGTGTGTGTGTGTGTGTGTGTGTGTGTGTGTGTGTGTGTGTGTGTGTGTGTGTGTGTATAACAGCGAGTAAAGACAGAATGACTATGAGAGACAGCTTCCGTCACACTTCACTGGACATTCCGCATTTGGATCTTGCCATGAATAAGTTTCTGGAGTGAGAACAAGGGAGGATACAGTGTAAAGGAAGACTGCGAAATCGAGTGATTGAGTGAACGAGAAGGAGGGAGCAGAGACGACAGACATAGAGAGAAAGAGAGACAGAGAGAGTGAAGTGGAACAGAAGTGTGGAGAGCCCAAGAGAAAGGCAATTACCCAGAGTGCACCCTGCTGTTGGGAAGCCTGGCCCTGATACGGCGGGACCCAGTTTTTATCAGCCACTCGCTCATATCAGCCAGACAGGGGCTGCTGGAGAGTCCGCTGCCCAATTCCTCTGTCTCTCTCCTTCCCTCCCTCTTCCCCCTATCTTTCTCTCTCTCCTTCCCTCCCTCTTCCCCCTATCTTTGACTCTCTCTCTTTCTCTCTCTCCTTCCCTCCCTCTTCCCCCTATCTTTGACTCTCTCTCTTTCTCTCTCTCCTTCCCTCCCTCTTCCCCCTATCTCTGTCTCTCTCTCTTTGTCTCTCTCCTTCCCTTCCTCTTCTCCCTATCTTTGACTCTCTCTCTCTTTGTCTCTCTTTCGCCCTTTCTCTTTATCACCTCTCCACCCAGCGTGTACTCTCTCCTCCATCGCTCATGCTCTCTTTATCTCCCTCTCTCTCCTCTCTCCGTCTTTACCTTTTCTCTTTCGCTCTCCTCCTCCCCATCTGCACTCTCTTTTTTCTCCCCCTCCCACCCCCCCCGTCTCTCTCTCTCTCTCTCTCTCTTTCTCTCTAGTAGTAGATTTATGATTCTGTCACTACAGAAGAGGTCAGAGGAGTGGATGTATAACTTTATGTTTATGGGCACCTATCTCAAGCGAAGGAGGGCCGATGACGGTCGCTCCCCCTGATGGATTGATGATTGTTGGTTCAGCAGCACGCACACTCAGGGTCGAGGAATGGAAAGGGGACTGGGGGTAAGGGGGGGGGGGGCTGTCACAGGCAATCACATACAGTAAAATGGAATAATCACTATTTGGGAGAGCTTTTTCACAAGCATCTCTGGTTCAAGACCGCATGAGCCTGTCAGCTAGCTGGATGCGCCTGGATAAACATGTAAAATGTCGATGTTTGATAAGCAGCGTTTCGCTAAGGTGCAGTTCACACACACACACACACACACACACACACACACACACAGGTTTGTTCTCAGGCGTGGAGAGCGAGATGTGAGATGGAGATGTGTGCTGCGTTAACGCTTCCCAGAGGACACCTCTGAAGAGATGAGTGACAGCTTGCAAATAGCCGACGACAAAGAGCTCGGCTCAGCGCGGCACCCCGCCTCCTCTGGGGAGCATTGCGTGAGCGTGGCGGAGTGAGTTGGGCGGTGGGGCGTGGGGGGCAGCGTGCGACTGTTTGCCCTTCTCGCTCTAATTTTGTTATCATACATTCAATTATGCAGAGTCTGTGAAATCAGCGAAGCAAACCAGGGGAGGAGGCCAAAGCCTTGGCAGAGCATCCTCTCCGGCTTGCCCTGGGATGAAGTGAGGTGAGATATTCATTTTGTGTGTGTGTGTGTGTGTCTGTGTGTGTGTGTGTGTGTGTGTGTATCTGAGTGTACATGTGTGTGCCAGTATGCCAGTATGCATGTGTGTATCTTTGTTTACATGTGTGTGTGTGTGTGTCTGTGTGTGTGTGTGACACCTCCCTGGAGGGACTGAGCCCGTTTTGGAGAGGCCAGTCTTCACACCACACACCATCACACCAAGTCCATCAGTGCAGCAGCAGCAGTGGCAGTGTCATAGCCGGTCGGCTCCTTTGACTCAGTTCACTAAATCACTCCACTCTTCCGAGTGTTGTTGTCAGCTATGTGCTGAGGGAGTGATTAGCGTTAATGCATCTATTTCCATACTCTTGCGTCAAACCGCGTCACTGGCGCGGGCTAAATGCCTTGTCTAAACACAAGCATCACTCCGCACGCACGCAAGCAGATGTTTTCGTCTTTCCTCTCTGCAGCCAGTCAATTGCTGCCTTTCACACTTCCATCTAGCTTATTTTAGCATATGCTTCTTTCATTCCCACATAATTCACAGTGCAAGCTATGTACACATTTAAAACATTAAACTTTATATTACATTATATTCGTGCACTAGTATTACTTAAGCATATGTGGAGAATAATGTACTTTGAGAAAATGCATGAAAAATTGGGGAAGGAGGAAGTGTGAGGCGAAGGAATCCAAGAGGAAGCTGGGGGCCAGTGAGAGGCTGAGACTAACTGACATGCGGGGCTGAGTAGGTGCTGTTTTTTCCCTCTACGCCTGGACCAGAAGACCCGGGAGCACCGGGCGTGAAATAAGCCGAAATAGACCGACTTGCAAGTCCAAAAGCACAGTGAAGACTGCCGCGGTGGCTAATAGGCTTACCCGCGCGGACGGCTCCTGTGTTGCGAAGGTGAGTTGGCGCGTGGGGGGAGCGGATTCTTTTTTTTTTTCTTTTTTATGATTGTGCCAGCTGCGGTCGTAGCTCAGAGATTCAACAACGCTTTTTCCCCGACACAAACAAGTGGACAGATGGCCTAGAGTCGTGTTGGGTCGTGCTAGGTGCTTTTTTTTCTTCTTCTTTGCAACCTCCGTGTGCAGAGAATAAAAACGAGAGATAGAGACAAATCAAGAGAGAGAGAGAGAGAGAGAAAGAGATGGAGAAACAGATTATCACTCCTCTTGTTCACTGCTCCCCCCTCCCTCAGGCCAAAGCAGAGGGCGAACAGACAAGCTCGCTTCACTCAAACCCCAGGTGAAGGTTTATGTACCCACTCAGCGTGCCACCAAACAGAACACAGAGCTGTGATGTGAGGATGTGTCACTTTCTTCTGACGTCCCGCGTCGTGTTTTGCTCTACAGCGCTGCGGATCACATGGCAGCCAGTCATCCTCTCACATGAATAACCATGTCTGTTGTGTTCTAGAGGGGGTTTCTCTGGCCGCGGCTTCGGATTTTACAGAGCAGATGCTAATTGGCGTCGGCTTGTTTGTTTTGTCCCATTTTTGTCGTTTGCTCCACCACCATCGTCGGGGTTTGCAAACAAGTCGCAAACAAGAGACAGAGGAGAGACGAGAAGAATCACAAATTTACACCCTCCCCCCCACTCCCCACCATCCTTCATCATGACTTCATGACGTATACCTCAGTTCCCTCCTTTTAGCCTCAGGCTCTCCGCATCTCTCTCTCTCTCTCTCTCTCTCAGAAATAAATATTGACCTTCCATTGACAGACGCGATGAGGGGGAAGGTATTGCGCTTTCATAATTTATGTGGACAATCTTCCAAGCATCAATCAGACCGCGGGAGTGCACGGATAGAACAGAAATGGACTCATAGAAAGAAAAAAACAGAAAGTGAGGGGGGGGGGGGGGTAAGGCTGAGAGACACAGAGAAAGAAGAGAGTGAGGAAAGGAGGGTATGGTTGCTGCTTCTCTAACATAGCATCGATGCTAACAAGTTTATGAGGATAAAAGTATCCTGCCGAAGGATAATCCACACAGTCCAGAGCAGATCAGGCTAACGGTGCTTGTAAAGACTCCCTGGTCTTTCCTCAAACTCTCCCCGCTCTCATTGGTGTTTCCTCAAACTCTTCCCATACACAGTCATATCTCCGCCTCGCAGGTAAGCTAAGGACATGGCAGCTTCCCAACAGCACGAATATATTGACATTTTTTTCTGCCTCGTCATGGCGACAAACAGCACGGCAACAGGAGAGTTCCAGAATGGACGAGAGCTGTCAAGAGACAGAACACCGTGTCAGTGGAGAGATTGATGCTCCCTGCATGATGCTATCTACAGAGAAAAAAAAAGGATAGAGCGATAGATAGAGGTGGAAAAAATGAAAAAGGGGTGGAGAGAGAGAGAGAAAAAGAGAGCAAGAGATCAAGGAAAAGAAAAAAAAGCAGGGAGCAGGGCAGAAAAGGTCGCCAGGTTGACAGGTTAAAACCCAGGAATTTACCCTTGGGGCTCTCATTTCAAACAGCCACGTTTACCAGGAAACCCAATCAGGCTCTCGGGTGGAGAAAGAACCTACAAAAGAGAGCCGGCAGTCGGGTGATTAGACTGGAGTGGGCAGACAGGGCGAAACTCCAAAGGAATTCCACACACCATTCCTATGTCGGGATGAGACGGAGGAGATCTGAGCCCTCCTGATCTCACCTGTCCCATTCAAAGGACGTCAGAACCAGAGACCTTCTGAAGGTCACACGCGAGATGAGGAAGAAAGGCCGGCGGGACTAGACTGGCAGGGTGAGAGAACGAGCCGGGGGATGGTTTACGAGCCAGAGGGCCAGAGAGCGGGTCAGCCACCACAGCCTTTCAGGATCATCTGCTCCCCATATGACATGTCTTTTTTTTTTTTGCAACTTAATCTGCGCGGTTTGAAATGGATCGACGCTAACCGCGCTCTGTGCTCTTGCCAAGAGTGACGCATCTGCGGTAGTGACACTGGCTGGTTGCTTGGGCCCCTCGTCCACAGTGGAATGTGTGCTGCGACTTCAGGGATGATGCATACCCCGCCGCGACAGTCGACAGCTCGGCTGATGTAAGAATTGCAAAAGTACAGACACAAAAACACACAGACGCACACACACACACACACACGCGCACACACACGCACACACACAAACATAAACCCCAAAATGTTTTGGATTTGACTGAATAGGGGCTGGGGAGATCCTGCACGATGGGTCGCCTGGGCAGGCTGGGCATAAACAAACGGTACGGCTCAAACAAACAAACAAACAAACAAACAGCCCACCAAGACTGCTGGCACAGCACTACCTACCAACCAAACTGGGGAAGAAGAACCTTTTTTTTGCTTTCTTTCCTGTGGACAGCAACGATGAAGAAATATAGTTTTCCCTCTGACTCTTAACTCTCTCATTTTATACTCTCTCCCTCTCTCTCTCTCTCTCACACACACAGACACTGTCTCTTTCTCTCTCATTCAGCAGTCTCTCTCTCTTTCTTTTTTCTTCAGATTAGCGGGTCAGTGCTGGCAGCCTGCTGTAGACACAGATGGAGAATAGTGCGGGGAAGCAGCAGCAGCAAGGAGTGTGTGTGTGTGTGTATGTGTGTGTGTGTGTGTGTGTGTGTGTGTGTGTGTGTGTGAGTGTGTGTGAGTGTATGTGTGTGTGTGTGTGTGTGTGTGTGTGTGTGTGTGTGTGTGTGGGGAGGGGGGGACGGGTAGGAGTGAGGAGCCCAACACCTATTTCAGCCTGTCAACGGCGGCGCGCAGCCTGATCCAATTATTTGCAGAGAAATGGATGTCATTCAAATGTCAGAGCCATTTCTGTGACATGCGCACTCTCTCCACACACAGCAGCCTTCTTAATTAAGAATATGTCCCATGAGCCGACTTGGAAGATATTAACTGTGTGTGTGTAACTGTGTGTGTGTGTGTGTGTGTGTGTGTGTGTGTGTGTGTGTGTGTGTGTGTGTGTGTGGATCAGTGCATGTGAGAGAAAGAGAGAGAAAAAGAGAGGGAAAGGATGAAAGAGTAGAAAAGGATGGAGGGAAAATCTACTATGTAACTGAAAAAGCACACCCCCAGATTGACCAGGCTGTACTGTAACTCAGCTAAGCCACTGTGCTTCACTACAGGACAGGACTGCGAGTGCTTAAGGCCTCCTCCATTCCATTCCACTCCTCTTCTCTCTCTCTCTCTCTCACACACACACACACACACACACACACACACACACACACACACACCACACACACGTCCATTCATTCACGTCTGCTCCGCTCAGGCTAGAAGCCAGAGCTCATCTTCTGCCTCCTGTCTCCCCGCACCAGCTAACATGCACTGAGGATGCAGTCAAAACACGGCACATCAGAGGAGCGGGTACAGGGAGCAGGAGAGGAAGAGGGGGAGAGAGAGAGAGAAAGGGAGAGAGAGAGGGAGAGAGAGAGAGAAAGGGAGAGGGAGAGAGAGAGAGAGGACTGCTCACCGTTAGCCATACGTCCATACATACTCATTCATTCAGCCATAACAAGTTCAGAGTCAGTCCAGATCTGGTGTATATAATCTGAGTTGTGTAGAACCCCATGCCTTATGACCAATATCCTCATAAACAAAGTACTGAATAGTCATGTCAATATATAATGTTTATATACAGTATGTTCTTTATATGAATGTACATACTGTATATTATTGTTTATCGTTATTTCATCCTTCTATGCTAGTTCATACTTGCTATGATTTTGATAAATACTACTCACAGTATCTTTTAGAGTGCTCTCTGAACATGACTTTGGGTGTGGATGAAACTAGAAGTCTCCCTTTTTACTTGGGTACATCTCTTCCGAGGCGTGCCAGGCCTTTTTATGGTTGAAAGGTACGGCACGGCAACCCTCTTTCCCACGCTCCGGTGAAAGCTAGTGTGATGAAAGCTGCAGTTGTTTTTTTTCTTGACTTTCCTCTCCTTTTTTCTTTGCCTTGCCTTTTCTTTTTTCCCCCCTATGCTCCGCCCTACCATGCAGAATCCTCCTTCGTCAGTGGTGTGAGAGAAAGAGAGAGAGAGACAGAGGGAGAGAGAGAGTGGGCTGTGTGAGTACTGGTTGCCATCATAGGAAGATAAAAAAAAAGTCTCTGATGTAAAAGGAAATGCGTTGCAACTCTTCTCCTCCCTCTCCTCATCCTCTCCTCTTCCTCTCCTCTCCTCCGCCAGACATAACTAGCCGACAGCATGGAGCTGAGAGACGATCCACATCACCGAGCTCTAACACAAACTGTCAAACAGTGTCTGCCGGTTGCCATGACAACGGGTACAGGAAGGAACATTTATGTAAAGCATGAGCAACTACAAAGAAGAAGAAGAAAAAAAAAACAAATAGAAAAAGAATTTCCCAGGGTGAATGACGTACCTGATCCATTACGAACATTTATGGCAGAAAAAACAATTAGCCTGCAATATTCTGGCACAGCGGTGAGAGCTCTGAACTAGAGCTATGGAAGAGGAGGGTGACAAACAGGATGGGTGCATTGCCATGCTTAGCAGTTAGCGAAGCCCATTTGGCCACAGGGCAAAGAGGAGCTAGCTGTTTCAAAACCACTGCATGAGGAATAATTCCTGCTTTGTCAAACTCGTTAAAGGCCTCCATTCATGAAGGCAGCTGTGGTCAACGAAGCCCTCATTAAAATGGCCCCTCTTTCGACTTAACCCCCCCCCCCCCCTCACTCCTCCTCCTCACTCAATCCCCTCTCTCTTTCTTTCACTATCTGTCTCTCATTCCCTCTCAACAGGCTCCAAGTCCCAGGCCTGAATAAGACACTGATTGGTGTCATCTCTTTATGGCTGCGGCCACTGTGAAGCCCAAGTCTTCTGATGAGCCATTGATCAAATGTGTGAAGAGGGGGAGGAGGAGGAGGAGAAAGGGAAGAGAGGAAGAGAGGAGCCACAGTGTCCAGAGAGGGGGGTGGGTGGGTGGGGGGCACACACATCTGGGATTAACGGAAGGGAAGAGAAAGGAGAAAAAAATACTCAATCAACATCATTGAAGTGAAGACGTGAGGAAGAGCACATGTGCAAATCCTGTTGGGAGCAGTGTGTGTGTGTGTGTGTGTGTGTTTATATGTGGGTGTATTTAGGTATCGCAAGCACAATGGGCATTGGCCTGTGTGGGCATATGCATGCATTTCTTTCTCTCGCTCTCTCTCTCTATTTGTGTGTGTGTGTGTGTGTGTGTCTGTGTGCGTGTGTGCGTGTGTGTGTGTATGTGTGTATGTGTGTATGTATGTGTGTGTGTGCACATGTGCATATCACATGTGCATGACCGTACTTTGAGTACATCTGAAAATATATACACATGCATGCATGTATATACACGCCAGACACTGAACGAGGGAGAGTGAGATGGTGGACCGAATGACTGAATCACTGAACGCTGTGCAAATCTGGGGAAAATGAGCCTTCACTGCTCCAGTCCTCTCCTATCAACATCTTAGCCGAGCCCAGACATCACATCACGCCTGCTTTACATGCCAGACATGTGGGGCTGTTTTTGGAGAGCTCAGCACATAAAGTTTGCTCCAGGAGGTCTAAAATTAGCTGTAGTGTGTGTGTGTGTGTGTGTGTGTGTGTGTGTGTGTGTGTGTGTGTGTGTGTGTGTGTGTGTGTGTGTGTGTGTGTGTGTGTGTGTGTGTGTGTGTGTGTGTGTGTGTGAGTGTGTGTGCGCGTGCATACTCCAGTCGGCTTTGCAAGGAGATGACCTGATCCACTAGATAAAATAAGGGGGTTCGGATTCTTTCACTTCTCATCTGAGAAGATAATTGGGTCAACTCCTCAGTTTAGAGTATGACAGCGGTGGGTGATTCATGATTTTGTAACATGATTGGGTAACATGAGATCACCCAAGGCACAGAGCGCACGTGTTTTTAGAGCGTAGAGACAATTGCTTACTCGTCATCTTTAGATACATTATATTGGTGCAGGCAGTTTTTGCTTGAAGTCAACGACACTAAGCTAAGCTAAGACAGGGAGTCTAAAAATGGGTTTGCAGTATATTTAAATGCAATGTTAAAATCTGCCTGGGTACCACCGTCACTGAGAACTGAGAACATGCTGGCAATTGCATTGGCATCTCGGAAACAGCAGATCAAAGCATGTTATTGAACGGTCCCCCACAACCATATATCATCTGCGAGCCATGAATGTAGGAGCAAGATGATGGAAAGACAGATCCAATTAATGGCGGTTGCAATCCCCAAAAGGGAACCACACCTTGGATGCTAACACACTGCCTTTCATACCAGAACCTGTCTGAAGCAAAAGCATCTGATTGGGCACCAACCTGAGGGTATCCTCGGTGCTCTTGCGGCATTAAATTTGTTTCGCCTTTCTATATAGACCCCTGACCAATCAGAGTCCCCAGGCACCTTGTCACCATGGCGATGCCATGCTTGAGACATAGCGGGAAAAGGTGGAAAGAGGGTGGAGGAGAGGCAGAGGTGTGAGCGGGGGAGAGGAGAAGAGAGAAGAGGAGAGGAGGGGAGGAGAGGAGAGGAGGAGAAGAGCAGAGGGATGGCCACCATCCACTTGTTTCTTTCATTTAGTTGGCAGTGAAAATATAGCATTAGAATGAAGGCAGAGAGAGAGAGGGGGAGAGAGAGAGAGAGAGAGAGAGAGAGAGAGAGAGAGAGAGAGGGAGAGATGAAAATGTAGCTAGCAAGCAGTGGGAAGTAAAAGGAGAAAGGGTGGAAAAAGAGAGAGAGAAAAAAAGACAAGCAGATAAGAATGAGATAGGGAGACGTGAACAGTCTACCCAGGGGAGGGAGGGGAGAGTGAGAGGAGAGGGAAAAAAAGCAGGAACTGGAGGCAGAGGAGAGGGAGGGAGAGAGTGTGCATGAGAAAGAGAGAGAGAGACTGAGAGAAAGAGAGGGAGAGAGGAAGAACGAGTGTCATTTCCTCCTGACTAACAGCTCCCACCGCCATTCCCTTCTCCCTCCACTTCTCTCTGTAATTGCACAAACAGGCAGCATCCATCTCTGCAGACGGATCGTCGAAGGTTCTGGGAAGTGTGCATCCACTCACACACACACACACACACACTCACACACATACACACACACACACATAAACACACACACACACATGCATGGCATGCACACATACAGACACAATTTAAATGCATCAAGTCTCATTTTCTCCCTCTGATGAACATTAACTCGCAGTGCATATTACAAAAGGTGCATCTGACCATTGTGGGAGTGTGTGTGTGTGTCTGTGCGTGTGTGTATGCATGCAACCAAGTATGTGTATAGGAACATGTATGTAATTTCTGTGTGATTTTGTGTGTATGTGTGTGTGTGTGTGTGTGTGTGTGTGTGTGTGTGTGTGTGTGTGTGTGTGTGTGTGTGTGCGCGTGTGTGTGTGTGTGTGTGTGTGTATGCATGCAACCAAGTCTATGTATGTGTATAGGAACATGCATGTAATTTCTGTGTGATTTCATCTGTATGTGTGTACAAATGTGTGTGTGTGTGTGTGTGTGTGTGTGTGTGTGTGTGTGTGTGTGTGTGTGCATGCAACCAATCCTATGTATGTGTTTAGGAAAATGTGTGTAATTTCTGTGTGATTTTGTGTGTATGTGTACTGTGTAAATATATATATGTGTGTGTGTGTGTGTGTGTGTGTGTGTGTGTGTGTGTGTGTGTGTGTATGCAACCAATCCTATGTATGTGTATAGGAACATGTGTGTAATTTCTGTGTGATTTTGTGTGTATGTGTACTGTGTAAATATATATGTGTGTGTGTGTGTGTGTGTGTGTGTGTGTGTGTGTGTGTGCGTGTGTGTGTGTGTGTGTGTGTGTGTGTGTGTGTGTATGCAACCAATCCTATGTATGTGTATAGGAACATGTGTGTAATTTCTGTGTGATTTTGTGTGTATGTGTACTGTGTAAATATATATATATGTGTGTGTGTGTGTGTGTGTATGCAACCAATCCTATGTATGTGTATAGGAACATGTGTGTAATTTCTGTGTGATTTTGTGTGTATGTGTACTGTGTAAATATATATGTGTGTGTGTGTGTGTGTGTGTGTGTGTGTGTGTGTGTACTGTGTGTGCACTCTACTGCCTGTGACACCCAATGCAGCACACAGCCACTCTCGCTCAGGTGTCTCTGTACAGCTTTGTGCTCTCGGCCTCTAATCGAGCTTCCAGGAACATCACCCACTCAGCTTACCTCAGCTGAGTTCAGTTCAACCCTCCAATACATGTCACCACATGAACAAAGACCCAAGACCATGAAACTCTCAATGCCCGAGGTTCTCTGCAGCTGCTAAAGACCATGTGAAAACAGCCTTCTAATCCACCCTCATCACAATGTACTTCAGTTCAGAGCTCTTCCCAGTGGTCCTTCTCTATCTCAAAGCACTGAAAAATAACTCTGATAATTTCACTGGTGCAAAATGCTTAGATGAATTTGGGGAATTATGTTGGTGGTTTATGGGCGAAGACTCGTTGTTGTTGTGTGGGGGGAACTGGGGGAATGCTGTTATGAAACAGTTTTTGAAGTAATGCATTCTTTTGTTCTGGCTAATCCATATCAACACTGAATTACAATATAGGAACGCAAACACTGATCTGGTGCCTCTAAATTCTCTAATCTGTGCGGATAAGGATTGCAAAACAGAGGGGAGCATATTTGTGCTTCAAAATGTCTCAGTATTGTAAAACATACATTATGCAATACAGAGTGAGGCTATAGAAATCTGGTAGTCAGAACTGCTGAAACAAATGGATATTCTATAATGCCTTTTTCAGCCTGCAGTGATAATCCGTTCTGTGTCAGCCTGATGGTCGAGATTTGATCAACACTGAAATGGTCTAATGAATCACTCTTTTATTCAATTCTCAGATCATTCAGACATTGAATTTAGACGGATGACCTTCACACTTACATTTAGAAAGATATTATTTAAAAAATTTTTCCTGAAATGTGTAAAGAAATGTGTGTTATCAGCACTGAAAGAATGTGTAAGAACGCCCTTCAATTCACACTGTTGCTTTCCAAAGGACATCAGCTTCACACCTACGCATCTCATACACACACACACACACCACACCACACACACACACACACACACACACACACATACACACGCGCGCACACACACACGACAACCAAAATAGGCATTATAAGCTATGCCTCTGTGGTTGTCCACAAAACGAGAAAAGGATTTGAACAGATGCAGGCAGCAGGAACAGAGACCCCCTGATCCATGTCTGACCTGCATCAGATAAGCAAAACAATGTTGTTGTTTTTTTAAAATACAGTATGTAGCGACAGAATTCACTGTGCTGTGAGCTTCACAAAACCATCACTACCTCACCCCTCACCCCCTCCATCTTATTGACCTATGCAGTGTCGTTCACACAACACTATCATTTCTGTACAGCCTGGAGATGCCCTGTGGTTAGCTTCACCTCAGAGAGAGAGGGAGAAAAGAGATAGAGAGGAGGAGAGGGATGATGAGAGAGAGAGAGAGAGAGAGAGAGAGAGAGAGTGATCCCCATGTGAGTGTGTTTGATTACTCGTGTCTCTGCGGGTCCCATCGGGGACTGTATCCTGAGTCTGGAGGGCGTGGCTTACCCTCCCGTGGTGTCCAATTTAGCCGCCCCAATCTGGGAAATGAGATCCCCTGAGGGAGGGGGGTTGGGAGTGTGTGTGTGTGGGGGAGGGGGGGGGGGGTAATTCAATCCTCAACTCAGCTGGAGCATTTTAACTACACAATGCATCCTTCTCCTTTGCATCCATTTCACCTCTGAACACACACACACACACACACACACACACACACACACTGCAAAAGCATGCATAAGTGTATGTTCTTCATAGACCAACATGCACAAACTTTCATACTAACATATGAAGACTCTTTTGAGACACTATGACATATTTACATTGAAGTTCACTCTCTTTCTCTCTCTCTCTCTCTCTCTCTCTCTCTCTCTCACACACACACACACACACACACACACACACACACACTCATTTCATTAGGGAGTGTGGTGAGGTGAACAATTCTCCCTCCGTGAGATTGGACTCCCTGCTCTAAATGTCTTCATCACAGCCTGATGGGCCTCCCCTGAGAGCCAGGGACAGATGGTGGACAATGAGTGTGTGTGTGTGTGTGTGTGTGTGTGTGTGTGTGTGTGTGTGTATGTGTGTGTGCACGCGTGTGCACGCGTGCGTGCGTGCGTGCGTGTGTGCGTGTGTGCGTGCGTGTGCCCATTTGGGGTTGACGGGTAACTAAATTCACTTTCCTCCCTTGTCCTTGTTGTCTAATTTTTTTCTATAGCCAGTCAGCGATCCTACAAATATTTTTTTTCCAGCAGTTTGAAACACATACTAGACACATTCCACTATTAACACTACACACTGACATACACACACACACACACACACACACACACACACACACACACACACACACACACACACACACACACACACATACACAACACATAGGAAGAAAGGAAAACACAAGAAGAACAACAAGAGTAACATATTAACACCCTTCCTCAGTCAAACTTCTTCTTCCTCCTCCTCTCCTCCCTCTCCTCCTCCCAAACACACAGAGAATGTATGCTACTGTTACTGCCCCCTCCCCCCGTTGTAGGCGTCATTACATTTCCCCTTCGTTAACTGTCTGACCAAACGCAATCCTTTCTTCTCCACCATAAAGCTTTTCAGCCATTAACACTCAATATGCCCCCCCCTCCCTCCATCCCTCCTCCACCCTCTCTCTTCTGTTCTGTGTGTGTGTGTGTGTGTGTGTGTGTGTGTGTGTGTGTGTGTGTGTTACAGGACAGCATGCTGCATCCTGCAGGAGGCCTTGAGTATTCAAGATGCCTGCTGGACTTGACTGACCTCAGCAAACCATGTCAATATTGTCATGTGTCCTCAGGTAAATCCCTGTGCTACACACATATGGACCAATTCATGGCCACGGATACACACAAAACAAGAGGCTTGCACACATGTATTAGTGGATGCAGACAAACACACACACACAAACACAAACACATACAAACACAAAACACATACAGTACATTCATACATAAATGTATAGCCTACATACATACATATATATATATATATATATATATACTGTACATGCGAGCACATCCCACATGGGTTAAAAATGGAACTACTGTGCAGCACACTGTGTCTCGATATCCCCTCCTCCATAAACATGCTCACGCTCAGAGAATGCCCAAGAGAGGAGAGAAGAGCAGAGGAGAGGAGTGGAGATGATGGGAGAGGAGAACGAGGAGAGGACAGGAGAGGGGATAGGAGAGGAGAAGAGAGGAGAGAAGAAGAGAGGAGAGCAGGAAAGAGGAGAGGAGAGGGGATAGGAGAGGAGAAGAGAGGAGAGGAGGAAAGAGGAGAGGAGAGAAGAGGAGAGAAGAAGAGAGGAAAGGAGAGGAGAGGAGAGGAGAAGAGAGGAGAGGAGAGGAGAGGAGAGGAGAAGAGAGGAGAAGAGAGGAGAGGAGAGGAAAGGAGAGGAGAAGAGAGGAGAAGAGAGGAGAAGAGAGGAGAGGAGAGGAAAGGAGAGGAGAAGAGAGGAGAAGAGAGGAGAGGAGAAGAGAGGAGAGAAGAAGAGAGGAGAGGAAAGGAAATGAGAGGAGAGGAGAGGAGAGGAGAGGAGAGGAGAAGAGAGGAGAGGAGGAAAGAGGAGAGGAGAGGAGAGGAGAGGAAAGGAGAGGAGAAGAGAGGAAAGAAGAGGAGAGGAGAAGAGAGGAAAGAAGAGAGGAGAGGAAAGGAAATGAGAGGAGAGGAGAGGAGAGGAGAGGAGAAGAGAGGAGAAGAGAGGAGAGGAGAGGAAAGGAGAGGAGAAGAGAGGAGAAGAGAGGAGAGGAGAAGAGAGGAGAGAAGAAGAGAGGAGAGGAAAGGAAATGAGAGGAGAGGAGAAGAGAGGAGAGGAGAGGAGAAGAGAGAAGAAGAGAGGAGAGGAGAGGAGAGAAGAAGAGAGGAAAGGAGAGGAGAGGAGAGGAGAAGAGAGCATCTGCTGATCCTGCGAAACACAAGCTGCTCAGCCCTCCCACAGGCCTGTGACGCCACCACCACACTATGCCACCCAGCACAGGCCCACCGCAAAACTCCCACCACCACACTATGCCACCCAGCACAGGCCCACCGCAAAACTCCCACCACCACACTATGCCACCCAGCACAGGCCCACCGCAAAACTCCCACATTACACAAGCACATAAATGTATGGATACCTACGCTCAGGTACAACTGAGCAAACACACACACACACACACACACACACACACACACACAGAACAGAGTAATATTATGGCCGCTATTTCTGAACTCACTTAAACATACTGTTATTCAGTAAGCTGAATTTTCCACTCTGGAAATGATGCTCACCGTGTTTATATACATATGACATTTGGTACATACCACCAATATGCTGGTGTTTTCCATACATTTCCTATAGCTACACTAAACTTTGTATAGCATCGAACACATTCTGAAACAGACCAATTGGACTGGAGCAGTGAATGTTTTTGTCAGTCACTTAAAAGCTACTCAGCCTCCTCCTTGCACTTTGAAGACACCCTTATGCTGCTATACTGTCCAGTCATTTCTGGTGTTTATAGTCAATTAAACATGAGTTGTTATTAAGACTGGGACAAATAGGGAAATTTGATGTCCATGAAGATAGAGAGGCAGACAGAAAGAGAGAGTGTGTGTGTGTGTGTGTGTGTGTGTGTGTGTGTGTGTACCTGTGTGTGTGTGTGTACCTGTGTGTGTGTGTGTGTGTGTGTGTGTGTGTACACCTGTGTGTGTGTGTGTGTGTGTGTGTGTGTGTGTGTGTGTGTGTGTGTGTACCTGTGTGTGTGTGTGTGTGTGTGTGTGTGTGTGTGTGTACCTGTGTGTGTGTGTGTGTGTGTGTGTGTGTGTGTGTGTGTGTGTGTGTGTGTGTGTGTGTGTGTGTGTGTGTGTGTTTTGGGCTATCCACTGGCCCAGATGGCAGGTCAGTAGTGAGGCTACCATAACGAGGCCGTAAGGAGCACAGCTGTACGCTCCCGGCCTATCACACTCTCCCTGATTAAAGTCCTCTCACGGCCCAGAAATCTCCATCGTTGGGGCTGTCAGGGAGATGATAGCACCCAGCATCCGTCACAAACACACATTATTTTACCACGGGGAGGCTGGAGACCCAGTTTACTCAAGCATGTGAGGGGAAAAAAACATCCTTGTGTGGGCAAAATCTAATTCAGTGGACCATAATAGGTCAAAATGTCTCCCTTGACTCCACTGCTTATTTCTTTTGAATCCAAGAACTTGGCAAACTTGACTCTGTACCATCTAAATTCCCTGATTCTGGAAAAGGTCATCTTTGAAGGCTATTCATATAGGCTTACATGTACTATTGCAACTGTGTTAGAGACACATCTATAATTGTAGCCATAAATTAATGCATTTAAATGAAGCCACTGACATTATGCATAGGCCTATATTCTGAACAAGATGTGAAAAGGTAACTGGAGCTGGAACCTTAGCTATATGGAATGCTAGCCTGAATACCAAACTATGGATTAATTACAGACTATTAATCCTGCTGATGCTGCAAGATCCTTCAATGATGCTTACAATAGGGCAATTTTTAATCGCTAGTGGTTGTGTGTGGGTTGGTATGGGGAAAAAATAGCATCACAGCCCACAACATTCATTGTATTTCACAGATGTAAACGAAAATTCTTATTGTTTGCTCTTTGGACAATGTTTTGTATTGCGTTTGGACACAGCTGTTACTTGCGGCGTCGTTTGGATATGCACTCTTCTCTTACCTTTGCGA
>NW_027468664.1:11221054-11246054 GCF_046254945.1 Alosa pseudoharengus
TACAACACATTTCCCCACCACACTTCCTTTGGTGTTACCAGGACTTCCTCTGCCATAATGAGCTTATTTGAAATAGCCTACTGAATTTAAAACTATGTCAAATAATGTATGAAGTTATCACTGCATTCAATTGCTATTAATAAACTAACATACCTTGTCGGTGGAAAATAGACCTCATAGCAAGCGGAACCTAAATCGGCTAGGTTCATAACTATCCGGAGAGTTTAAAAAAAGAGCACTCTGTCATGCGAAGGTGAAATAGCCAAGTAGCTTGATAGCTTAATTCTATGTAATTTCTCATCACTTATCGTCAACGTTTTGGTGCACTGTTGTCGGGCCTCCTATTTACACATTATGAAGTATTTTTCGTGATATCTGTTGCATGTTAGCAGCTATAGCCTACATCACTGAATCAGCGAGCTGTTAATGTTTGAATAAGGTGAGTACTGTGCATAGGTACTGTGGCGTTAGCTAACGTAATGTTGCTCTGCTTGCGATTTTGTTTAACATAGCTTGCTTGCTTGGTCCTTGTAATTGTCAAGTAATTTTAATGTTTTGCTAACATCCACGTAGGCTACACTGTATCTATATTAAAATTAATAGATAGCCATTCGAAATTAATATGATCCCATTGAAATCCAGTGACGTCGACATGTGTTGGAACGTGTCGGTGGAAATAGGTTAATGTTAACTAACGGTGATCAATGTTATTGCGAAATATGTCTTTTACCGGTTATCTACAATTGCAGCTATGGCTGGGCTCTCAAATTATGCTGTGCGCATGGCGCGTCTCAGCGCGCGGATATTTGGGGACGTTGTGCGTCCCACTGATTCCAAGTCCATGAAGGTAGTGCAGCTGTTCAAGGAACCACCTATGGCCCAAAAAAAAGAGGTGTATGACTGGTATCCTCAGCACAGAATCTACTATGCCATGACCCAGAAGCTAAGATACATGGGATTGTTCAGGTAAGGCAGTGTTACACAGTTTTGACCACAATCAATTTGTATCATGGCTAGAACATAACAAGTTGGTTGATTTGTTTTGTTCCCTCAGAGATGAACACGAGGACTTCAAAGAAGAGATGCGGCGGCTCAGGAAGCTACGAGGAAAAGGGAAACCTAAAAAGGGAGAGGGCAAAAGAGCCACAAAGAAGAAATAACACGTATCTTCATTACATCTTGGACACTCTTCCTTGTGCATAACTGAACAATGGCTGAGATTATGCTCCATGGAATGCAAAAGTAATCCTCCCACAAACTACTAGGATGGACCTTTTACTGAGGACAGGTGCATTTTATTCACTGTGTCACATCAATCTTAAATGTGATACCTTTATCCACAAGAGGATTCTACCTAGTAGGAGTTTGTTATTGGTTTTCAAAGTGTGATATTTCATCTGACCATAGAGATTGTGATCTCCCACAATACTATACATCTCCACAGTATCTTTCAGGTGTTGTAAATGACTGGTGTTCATAAAAGAACTATGTATATTTTGTTCTCCCTGTTTTTTTATTATCAAAAAGACTTTCCTCTGTGGATACATGTTTTTCATAAATGTGTTTTCATTGTTAATGCTACTTACAGAGTGAGGTGAGCTGAGTGAACTATGAGTTCAGTGAACTGTGACAAAACAGACATGGTAACCACCCAAGGAAAGGTCTCTAAGTGTTTTCAGTAATTGTCTTTATGTTTCAAGTATAAGTATACTCTTTTGATCCCGTGAGGGAAATTTGGTCTCTGCATTTATCCCAATCCGTGAATTAGTGAAACACACTCAGCACACACTAATCCCAGCGGCGCTCGGGGAGCAGTGAGGGGTTGGGTGCCTTGCTCAAGGGCACTTCAGCCGTGCCTACTGGTCGGGGTTCGAACCGGCAACCCTCTGGTTACAAGTCCAAGGCGCTAACCAGTAGGCCACGGCTGCCCCCACTTCGTTTCATGGCTCATGGAGAATGGAAAACAAGCTCTTAGACTTGTGAGCATTTTATCCAAATATGAGGCATGCCCTCATTTATTATATTGTATTTATGTATCAGAATTCTGAGTGAACCTGTATTCACAATTTAATTACAACATTATTACATTGCATGAAAATGTTCTGTTATCCGAAGTTGTCTTATTCTTCTAACCAAAATTCTGCGTCTAATTCATCTTCAACCATTTAACGTATAAACTTTGTTCAAACTTTGTAACGTAAATTTTGAAAAGGACACTTGAGCAATGTATTGATTTTTATACTTTTTGAGATAACAAAAAACAAGCTTATTTTTCTTCATAGACCTCTGAAGTTAGCCTACAAAAAGTACCCAAAAGCTGCCATCTTTGCCTATATAAGGAGATCTGGGTGTTAATTGAAGCTAACCAGGGATGTAGTGGTAAAATAATCTCGATTTCTTCGTGCCCGCGAGAGTTTAAAGGAGAATTCCGGTGTGATATTGACCTAAAGTGTGTTGAAACATGATACCGAGTGTGAACGTATGTCTCATAGCCCATCTCGGCTTGTCCCCTGCACTCCAAAATCTGGCGCTAGTTAGCCGATGCTACCAACAGCTTTTTCAATGGTGGTGCTTCGGCATCGGGCTAGCCATGCAAATAAATCACTGTTTTACACCATTTACGAGGCTCAATGTATCTCCACACTTAATTGGTAGACTTCCGAGGGCCCTGACATTTAAAACGAGACATTGAGAACTTTGAAAAAGCACTAACGGCTAACTAGCGCCAGATTTTGGAGTGCAGGAGACAAGCCTAGTTATGAGACTATGAGATTTGGGCTATGAGACATACGTTCACACTCGGTATCATGTTTCAACACACTTTAGGTCAATATCACACAACGGAATTCTCCTTTAACAGGTGCGATAATTCAAAATCACCATGTTAATTCAAAATCACCATGTTATTTTCCCATAGGAAAAATCTCAAGATACCAAATCTCCTTATGGCTTTTTTGTAGGTGAACTTCAGAGGTCTATAGAGTACTGAAGTGTGACGTTCCATTTCCATGACGGCAGAATAACTGGATTTAAACAAACTTTCGAAGTGGCTTAAATAGCATTGAATGTAGACATGTGGCATCATTTCTAGCAAATAAATTGTTTTAAATGTATAGCCATTCAAACATGTTTTACGTCTTCTCAAAGACTGGTGGCTTTTTTTGCCAAAAAAAAAAAGTCAAGATATGTCCATGAATTTAAGGATTTTAACCGCATGCTGTGAAGTTACATGCAGGTCTCTTTTATGGAGGAAACCCATGCTAAATGATTTGATCTAAAAAAACAACACTGAATTCTGACATCAACTTTCAAACTTTTTTGACATCAATTTCGAAAGGCCATGGCTTGAAAGTGGTCAGAGATAAAGTCCTACTGTAAATATGAAAATCATTGCGTATGATCAAAAGTTTATGAAGGGAGTAGGCTAAATTTGCTCATCTAATTTGCATATTATGACGTCACCGGATGGCAACCAACTCAAATTATGCACCTTTCAGTAAATACTGGAATATTGAGATTTTCATTCTTTTTTTGTCATTTCATCCACATAACTGCTGTTTGTTATTTTGTGACTTTGGCGCTTATTAAGATTCATTAAACTAGGTGTATCAACATCCATTAAATTATCTGCCTATCAACATGCATTAAACTGTGTCTATCAACAACTTTTAAACGATCTACATTCAACTTTTAAACTATCAACTTTCATTAACTTCTGTGAACAGACCACCGTGGAGTCCATTATCCCGCTTATTCCACTGTTGCCACTTGCGTTGTGTTAATTTCCTGTTACAATTTAAACGTTTTAATCGCTAAAACTGTCTTGTTTGTAGAACTACTTTCTTCCGACACATATCAACTAATTTCTCAACTTGCAGGACAAACTGCCATTACTAGTTCTAAATGGATGGTTGCTACGTTAGTTCTATCTCTCCCATTGTCAAGCGGGCATATCCCAAGATTCTGATGAACTTTGAAACATCGCTATTTTACCTAGCCTGCTGTCATCCATCTAGCTAAAAGCCACCTCCGTCATATGCTACAATGTTACTATGTTCAGTCGTTAGTTCTATCTCTCCCATTGTCAAGCGGGCATATCCCAAGATTCTGATGAACTTTGAAACATCGCTATTTTACCTAGCCTGCTGTCATCCATCTAGCTAAAAGCCACCTCCGTCATATGCTACAATGTTACTATGTTCTGAACATCTGCATTTTAAAGCTCGAATGCAACGTGACGGTTCATTTAAACTTCACAACGAGTTTGGCGAATTAATATACAAGTGTGATACGGCCAAAAAAATGGATCTACTTCATAGGTGTGCAAATAACATACGGTTAATGGTCGTTCTAAATTACGTAGGACAATGGGAAATTCAACCAAGCAGTAGAATAAGTAAGGGATAGCCTAATGTATTGTCCGCCGGTAATTATCAGAAAATAAGTCCCGACAGGGAGAACAGAACCCTGACGACCTGTCGGGACTTATTTTCTGATAATTACCGGCGGACAATACATTATCCCGCTTATTACACGGCTACTTGCCGAAATGAGAAAAGAAACCTAACACAATGAATCTTTAAAAATTATTTTGCTACCGTTTCGTGTCTTCCGCTGACAAAATAAATAGTTCACCACACAGATAGAACTTGACAGTTTCAGGTGTTGCGTGGCAACGTCTTACTAGCTTACTTTCCCTTTCAATGAAATTCCATTGCAATAAGCGAAAGGAATTCTTGTGGAGGGATATGAAAGTATGAAAGACGTTAATCAACCCGTTGCCATTGACAGCGGTGATTATATACTTTGCCGGTGATTTATGTAAGGGATAATGCATTGTCCGCCGGTAATTATCAGAAAATAAGTCCCGACAGGAAGAACAGAACCCCGACGCGCAGCGGAGTGCCAACACGAGAAAAGAAACCCGTTGCCATTGACAGCGGTGATTATATACTTTGCTGGTGATTTATATAGATTTAACATAGGCCCGAACGTTGGGAAGGCCCATTCATGTGAATGGAACTTTCTGCAGCACTCTGAAGAGCCGTGTAATAAATAGATTTAACATAGGCCCGAACGTTGGGAAGGCCCATTCATGTGAATGGAACTTTCTGCAGCACTCTGAAGAGCCGTGTAATAAGTAATAATTAATTTACCTGTTTTGCCTAAAAGGCCTTTGAGAATGTGATCAAGGATATGCACGTTTTGAATTACTTGAAAATTAATTTCTGTTATTCCAGTGCTATTGCCTTTTTGTCATACCCCATGATTTCTGTACTTAAATAGGCTACACCATGGAGCTGCGTTCTCAGTGAAACATTCTACAAGGACCCTGCCTCCTCCAGCTGGGAACCTTTCAGACAGAAACTTTTAAGGAGCTTCGCTGATTGCGTAACATTGTGTTTCATGCTTTAACAGATATTCCTTTATAAACAGTTGAAGTTAATCCATGGTGAGATTCATAATACTGTAGCGCCGAGGCTATTTACCCACTGTTGGACTGTCCTCAGTGTTCCCCCTGTTTTCCCTGGGTTTTATGGATTTGGATTTAGCACCTGATAAATCCTTACAGAAGACTGTAACTGGTTGCCTGTTTGTGGTTTAGACCTGACCTGAAGGGATGTTGACATTGAATATTCATATTGACCATTCATGATCAGCACAGGGCCCTTTTGAGACTGTAACCTTACAAATGTTTTGATATTTGACAAATGACATTTAGCCACATTAATTGTTCTTGAACTATTAACTACTACTAACTGTTCAAAGGCAGACCCATGTCTACAATGGATAAAAGGTGGTGTGGGTCTGATTTTGTCCCAGAGTGAAATTGGGCCTGATCTGGTTCTGGCCTAGCCTGACCCACATTAAAATGTAGGGTTTGGGCACTCACCGTTCGCAGTGCTCAGTCCGAGGGGCGGGATAATCGGTTGTCTTTCAAATTCCCTCTGCACGCAATAGGACAGCGCTGAGTCCCATGAGTTTTCCCACCAGCGGAGCTAGTTGGCTAGTTCAAACTTTTAACTTTAAACAAGCTTAACTCGTGTCACACTGTTGGCCAACAGCAACATCCATCTTCTTTGTTTTCAAGTAGCAGGGAATTCAAGCCAAACCGTTGCAACTCTGCCATCAATCATTATGTTAAGCCCGCCTAACGACTCTATACACGATTTGATTGGCCTGATAGAAGTTTAATTTTTCGAGCTCATAAGCCAACGGAGAGTTGCTAGACTAGCCCTGGAAGCAAATGTAATTTGCTGCCGCTAGGGTGCGTCTAGATTTCTAGGCTAGTCCTGGCCCATTCACTCACTCACTCACTCACTCTTCAAGGCACCTGATGAGTGAACACAATGACAGACATGTGAAATCTCAAACTGGCAACAACTACAACAACAACAAAAACTGGTGCAGGACACTGAATGGTTTTTGAATATGGAGAAAGAGTTCTAAACAGTATGATTCATTATAATAATACTGGAGTGGGTTGACCTAGTCCAACAACAACAAAAAAAAGACCTAGGAGGTTGTTATTGGTCCTTAATCTGATATACAGAAGAAGTTGCTGAGATGTATTAAACAATTGTCATGCAGGCAGCAAGGAGAAAGAGTTTCCTGGAGTCAAGTAAAGTTTATAGCGCATTTAATACACAGAGGTCATTCAATGTGCTTTACATAAACAAAAGCAAACAGTGGGCTAAGCATAGAAGGGCAATCGTTAAAGAATAGTTTAAAAAGTAAAGAATAAAAAAGAAAACATAAAACACATGAGATAATAGTACATAAAAGCATAAAAGGGCAATAGTTTTAAAATGTTTTAAAAAAACAGAATGATTAAAAGACAAAGTGAAACAACAAATTACTGGAACACCACTAATCCTGTGAGTTTTAGTCATTGTCCTAGTCAACCAACAACTTACCAGTGATAGTGATCAAATACCCAGTGAACAGCAGCACTTGGAGAGAGCAAGACTACCATTTTGCCACCATTCTCTCAGATTCCACAGAGCAGATCAGGACACCTTATCAGTTTGTCCAGTTATTTATTTTTTTCAGGGGCTGAATAGCACCTGCAGAGCAGATGTGTAATAGCTGCCATATAGACAGGAGGTATTGGGAACAGGACTTTTTAACATAATTAAGGTGTGCTGAATCCAACTAGCCCAAGCTGAATTTTGAGTTTATGACCATCTAATTAGCATTTCAAAACGGTTGCCAAAATGGCGAATGGAGGATGTCATTATACCATGTAAATTAATTCATATTGTTCACAGAAATCTCCCTTGGCCCAGGTCAAGGATACGGGCTGTGAAAAAAATTAAAAAAATCTAGTATTATACCTACCATACCTATGTTAATTACCTGAAAAAAACTTTGAAAAATATAATTGTTAAAATGTTATAATTGAGCAGGCACACAGTATTTGACGAATGAGACTTATGTTTTTTGAGGGTCAAGAAAGATAAGTAAGTAAGTATAAGTATATACTCTTTTGATCCCGTGAGGGAAATTTGGTCTCTGCATTTATCCCAATCCGTGAATTAGTGAAACACACTCAGCACACAGTGAACACACAGTGAGGTGAAGCATACACTAATCCCGGCGCAGTGAGCTGCCTGCAACAACAGCAGCGCTCGGGGAGCAGTGAGGGTTTAGGTGCCTTGCTCAAGGGCACTTCAGCCGCGCCTACTGGTCGAAGTCCGAAGCGTTAACCAGTAGGCCACGGCTGCCCCGTGATGAAATGTAAAGTTTAAAATTGTAGCCTACTGGTTACCTACTGGTGGCTTCGGGCTTGAAACCAAAGGGTTGCCGGTTCGATCCCCGACCAGTAGGAAAAAAAGCCCCTGAGCAAGGCACCTAACCCCTCACTGCTCCCCGAGCATCACTCTAGCAAGGCAGCTCACTGCTCCAGGTTAATGTGTGCTTCAATGTGTGACCTGTGTGTTCACTAATTCACGGATGGGATACATGCAGAGACCAAATTCCTTGTATACTCAAGTATACTTGGCCATAAAACATTACATTTTACATAATTGAAGTGAATTAGGTTGGTAATGTATGTAGTCTTGGAGTAAGTTACATAGGCCTTTACCCATTTCGGTAACACTTTACGGTAAGGGTACATGAATTATCATGAATTCATGCATGAATTAATTTATGATTTATGTATTACTTCATTCATTAATATCTAATTAATCATCAGGAATTTACTGAGTTCAGTTTGTCATTTGTGACCTCATACATGAACACATTACTAAAGTATTAGGTATGGTGGGCACATCATTATGAATTATGATGTATTAAGCATGATCATGACTATTTATTTTTCTGCCAAAAATGTGGTCATCACTGCTCAAATTCTGATTTGAACATAACTTTGGAGTTCTCTAAACACATGCCATTATTCACTACTTTAGCTGAGGGGCCACAGACATGATGAATGCATGGCCAATTAACCTAAAATTCATGTAATCATGATGATCATGCTTAAGAAATCATAAATCATAATGATATACTGTACCCATCACACCTAATGCTTTAGTTGATGTGTTGTTCAGGTCATCATGAATGAGAGTATATGAATTCATGTCAATTCCTGATGATTCATAGGATATAAAGGAATGAAGTAATGCATAAATCATGAATTAATTAATGCATGAATTCATGATAATTCATGTACCTTTACCATAAAGTGTTACCCATATTTCTTCATAACCTTTGTGTTAGTAAAATGATTGAATGTCCTGTGAATTAATAGCTAGATGAATAACTTTATAACTAAGTTCAAGTTACTTTATTTGTACCCAGAGGTAGATTTTGTTTGCAGTATAGAGTGCTTTAAGAGAATTTGCCAGAACAGGAGCACAGAGGATGCCATCTTTACGGCAATTCACTCTGCCCTGTCCCTCCTTGACAATAGCAACACCTACGTATGTGAGAATGCTGTTTATTGACTTCAGTTCAGCACAATTATCCCCTCCAAACTGATCACCAAACTCAGTGAACTGGGTATCAGTACCTCCCTCTGAAACTAGATTCTGGCCCTCATAACCAACAGACTGCAGTCTGTTAGATTAGATAACCTCACCCATTCAACCCTCACCCTGAACACCGGCATGTGCTGAGCCCTCCTTTACTCCCTCTTCACCTACAACTGCATACCTGTATATGGCTCTAACACCATTGTCAAGTTTGCAGACAACACTACTGTGATTGCTCTCATCAGCAACAATAATGAGACAGCCTGCAGGGAGGAGGTCCAGCACCTAACTTTGAGGAGCACCGACAACAACCTGGCTCTCAACACCAAGAGGACCAAAGACCTCATTGTGGACTTCAGGAAGTCAAAAGCTAGCTCACAAAGCCCCATCCTCATCAACAGGACTGAGGTGGAGCATGTCACCAGTTCATGTTTCTGGGTGTCCACATCTCTGTGGACCTCTCTTGGACCCTCAACACCTCTACCTTGATCAAGAAGGCTCACCAGCATCTTTTCTTCCTGGAGACTAAAGAACACAACCTCTCTCCTCAGATCCTGGTGATCTTCTAAACCTCTACCGCTGCACCATTGAGAGAATCCTCACCAACTGTGTCACAGTATGGTTTGGCAACAGCTCTGCCTCCGACCGGAAAGCACGGCAGAGGATGGTGAAAACTGCTCAACACATCACTGGTTCCTCACACCCCTCCATCAACGCCAATCCTTGCCTGTGCCTGTTGAGGTGTCCATGTCGATGGCAACATTCACAGGGACAACAAGGAGGCGAACATTTTGCCCCTATCCCACCCATAGTATTCTATTTATATTTATAAATGTACATACTGTAATTACACTTAAACATAGCGATATTCTACTGATATTTATACTGTTCATACTGCACATACACTTATATATTTTCAGTACTCTGCACAATGACAATGAAGGTGAATCTAATCTAAAATAATCTAATCAAATGAAACATGTGACTGCTGGCCATCTTTCCCATTTGGAATCAAGGATATGATGCTAGCTTGTTAGTTAACAGTTGTTTGTGATTAGTTAAGGAACTCCAATGATTTTAAACTCCAAACATGTGTCCACCCACCACAAAGAACATGTTTACCAATGAAGCCAGGCCAGACTCTTTGCCAAAGAGGACCAGAAACATAGTCAAGAGTATGGTTCATGAGGTGGTAGGGCTAATTAGCATAATAATAGTTTTTTTATATATATATTTTTTTCATAGCCTTTACTTTTTATTTATTGCCCACAGGAGCTTTCTGAGATGCACAGATGTGAACAATATTAAATTTATTTACATGGTATAATGATGCCCATCCGAAGAAAGTGCCCAAAATCGCCATTTTGGCAGCCATTTTGTTGATGCTAATTAGATGGTCAAAAACTCAAAATTCTGCTTGGGAACAGGGCTAGTTGGATTCAGCACATGTTAAATATGATAAAAAATCCTGTTCCCAACTTTTATTAAGAAATGCCTCTAGAGCCATATACAAGGACTTTTCCTGAAATAGCACTTGTCTAATAGAACATCTTTAGGAGAACCGCCTACTCAGGGCACCTTAATAGAATTAGCCCTCTGTCCTTTCTTGTACAATATGCCTACTGCTGTGCTGCTGGTCTAGACCAGTTTTGCCACTATACATCAAGGTAGGGCCTACATGCCCAAGTAAGATTAATTCTGCAGTTCTTGAATGTTCATTGGTGAGATCACCCCGTGGAAATCTACAAGCCACAGTTAAAGTTTGAGATGTTGTTTAGACACCATAGCCTAATGCCGAGACCCCTGTTATTAATCATCTCCATCAATGCCAACCAACAACGGCAGATAATTTGAATTAATGTAGGCTAGCCTATTTGTTCTTATTGCCTAGTAAATGATTGCCAATATGTGAAGCACTCTAGGCTATTCTCACAACCAATGGGGAAAACATAGAAGATGATGGAAACAGAGGAAAAAAAGAATCAGTAATGTAACCATTGTGGACTTTGAGTAGCTTATTGTAAAGACTGATTAATTGCATTTTGTAGAAGTAGTAGCCTATTTGATTATTTACTGAAAACAATGAAGGGTATGCATAAGCATCGTAGAATACAATTCATTGTCAAGTATTTGTTGCACCGACCCTGAAGTGCAAATACAGCATAGTGCGACTAGTTTCTGGATGTATGCTTTCCACTATCCCCATTTACCCCTCTCGGCTTACGTTTCTTGAACCTCTCTGTCTCCCCCTCCTGTCTCACGCTCTGTTTCTTTCCCCTATTATTTTCCACTCAGCTTCTCGCAGTTTAAAATGGCGGCGTTGAGCAGCGCCGAGTCCCCACCGCCCGTCTTCAACGGAGACACCATGGACCGTGATCCGGAGCGGGAGCGGGGACTGGACGAACTGGGCGCTGGGCTCGACACCACTTGCTCCGGGGGGATTCCCGAATGTCAGCAAGACATTCCCGAGGAGGTATGCGGTGGGTGACAGGGTAGCGAGGGGCAAGGGAGTCGGGTGCCGAGCGGAGGTTGCTGGATGTAGATCTTCAGGAAACACCGGCTGTATTATGGATCGTGGGGATGCATTGCAGGGGGCAAGATGATGCACAAAATGTATACGGTTATCTTTGATATTGCGCGTTGGTTAACATGCAAACATATTTTCTGAAAATGGCTTTCCCAATGACGACACAAGCCATTCTTTCGCATATGCAGTGCAGTTCGCTGAGCAGTGTTTATTATCAGGCCTGCCTATATTTCATTCGCTTTTCGCTTTATTTTTCCTGAGCCCACTGCAGCTGTAGCCAACAGACTAGGCTGGCTAGTTCACTAGCATAGCAGGGAGATTGTTAGCCACAGTTAGCTATCTGGCAATACATCTGATGTTAAAAAGCTAACGCCTATTCGTTGTATGCAGTGTTAACACATTAAATACGCCATTAATATAGCGACCACACCGACTTTTTCGTCTGCCCCAGTTTTGATGCATTTCATTCCGAACCTCAAGGACTGTAACATGTAACGTTGGCGTTGAACAAGTAGTGCAAACTCCCCGCCATGTATTGGTTGATTTGAACCTACATTATTTATTTTCTTTTCTGAATTATTGATAGGATGGTTCGTGAGGAATAATTGAAATTTATTACTGTGTTTTGGTGTAGTGTAGATGGCCTATACAGCAGACATGAGTGGAGAGGATTATATTCTTCCAATGTAACATTGTATGCACGCACGCCAAGTTTATTTCTTCAGTTTACCCACTCAGTCTATCAGATGTCTTTGCCAGAATAATGTGCTACGTTCTTTTGACGTCTATGTTATTGACATTACCCATGTCGTCGCATAGGTCCAGGTTTGAACCAGCTGTACACTTTGACATTTGACAAGGCTGTTCCTTTTGGTGTGAAGGCTAATGAAATGATCAGTAGTATCTGTCATCACTGCAAAGGTAATGACTTGGTAAATGGTAAAGGTGGAGCATTTAGGCTTAAAGTTGCTCAGCTTTTTGCCTGTCTTGATTACTGTCAAACCTGTCTTAAGTCAGTAAGATTTCATGAGGTTCTTTCTTTTAGGATTACAGTAACTTTCCCCCTCATACCCAGCTGCAGATTTTGTAACAGTTAAGTTTACACCCTCAGCAGCTACCTATTTAAGTGGATCAATTAAAGGGTGTAACCAGAGCTCACAGTTGGTGCCAGTAGATGGGATTTGGTTGTCATTTGTGAAGCATTTTGAGGCAATGATGATTGACAGCCAAACTTAAAGGGGAGGGGGGGGGGGGGGGGTTCATGCCTGGCACAAGGATTGCATAGCTTCCCTCATTCGGGTAAATCAGCTGTTTTCATGTCCATTTAAGGAACATGGAGACTATTGCCTCACAAGTGAGTTAACAAATGTAACACTTTGTAGCAAATAAATGCTGCTAACTGTCAGTTGCCCAAGAGGTTCATCCATCCCTCAATAATGCTGTGGATGAAGCTCTTGAAGACCATAAGGCTTAGAATGTACTGTTTTCCAATCCATTAAGAAGTGCCAGATTTAATTGACAATAGCAATAACACAACAACTTTAAAACACTTGCACAGGATTCAGCTTGTCTGCAGTGTTTACTAAACCAAGCACAAACTTGACTGCACAGCTGTTGGAATGTGAGATTAGATCAAATCAGACCGGTTCTTGATCAGAATTTTTTTGTTTGTTTGTTTTTTGCATTGAGCAGAAGAAGTCAGTGAACATAAATCTCACCTGACATTTAAAAATGTGTCACATGTAAGTCACATGGACGGTGTCTTCCCTGGTCTCTTGCTCAGTTTCAGGGAGTGTGTGAGATGAGCAGTGTGTGTGTGTGTTGGTTGTGTTTCATGAAAAAGCATTACAAATTACTTAACACTGCACTGATTTCTGGATGAAAATGAAGCAATAACTTAAACTCTCACTATTTTCAGCTGTCATTACCGTAACGAATTAGAATTTTTTTGGCTGTGTTTGTACATGTTTTTAAATTAGATTGCCACATCTGTGGTAGAAATCACGTGGACTGTCTGTGCATATAGGTTTGGGATGGGTTTGAGGTTTGGTGAGGCCGTGTGCGGAAACCTTTGTGAGTGTTCACTCCGTGCTCTGTCCCCCTGGGGAAACCCCCTGCACTGAGCTCTCACTTTCATGACGGCCGTGAAAATGTTCACACCTCAGGACTCGTAGCGCCGTAGCATTTGTCTTCTCTGCCTCGGGCCTAGCCTGAGAGCACTAGGTGATGCACTCAGTGTGAACAGCTAACATGTGCAGCAAATGATTGCATATCGAACACTCTTATACATTTTTGTGGTGTTTGAAGCTCAGGTGGTGGTTAATCTTATGCAGAAGCACCATATAACATGCAATGGATGGAGAGTGAATGTGTTGACATCTGGAAACCATTGCCCCTCTTTGTCTCCACTGTAGATATGGAACATTAAGCAGATGATTAAGTTGACACAGGAGCACTTAGAAGCACTTCTGGACAAGTTTGGGGGAGAGCACAACCCTCCATCCATATATTTGGAGGTGAGATGACAAAACTGTTCTTTTTCTTCTCTACAAACTGTATTCCAATAAAGGCCTAAAGATAACTTGTGATATCGCATGTGGGTAGATTTGTACAACAAATTTCCTGTGCTGTACAGTCACTGTACTTTTGAAATGCATTTGTGATTTCCACTGTTTTGATGACAAGACACCCTCTGTCGTGACAACATCATGAAATATTTGTTTGGATATGGAAATGGTCATCAAAAAAGTGAAAAGAAACCAAATTATTGTACAGTGGAAGAAAAAGTTATACTTCAGGCTCATTCAATAAGTCCTTAATAGAGCATTGAAGCATTATACATGTACAGTTGTTTCTCTGAGCACAGCACACTTATTATGGTCATATTATGCCAGTTACCCTAAATGAAGAGCTGAACATGGTGTTGTAGTTGGGCCAGTGTTTGTGCTCTGTGTAGACAGATACATTGTTGTGTTCTATTGTGTTATTTTGTCTCATCTTTAACTCCTCTCCTCTCTAACCTTCTGTTCTTTTACTCTTTCTACTGCTGCTCACTACTCATCTCTTCTCTTCTGGTCTTCTCATTCATTTCACTCCTTCTGTCTTGTATTCCTTCTACCCATCCTTTTCTTTCTCTTCCCTCTCTCATCTTTCCTTCTCACTCATTGTCATCATCCTCCTCTCCTCTTTTCTGTTCTCCATTTTACTCTTCCCTTGTGTTCTTTCCACCCATTCTTTCCTTCCTCTTCCCCGTGTCCTCTTTTCCTCTAATTTCCCCTCGTCATCCTCCTCTCCTCTTATCCCCTCCTCCCCCTCCCCCCCCTCTCTCCTCCACCCCGTCTCTTCTCCTTCACTCTCTCCTCATCCTGTCTTCTCCTTCCCTTCTCTATCTTTTCTCCTCTCACCTCTGTTCCTCTCCTCTCTTCTACACTCTTCTCCCCTCCTTTCCTCTCCTCCACTCTCTCTCTCCTCATCCCCTCCTATCCTCTCCTCCCCTCCTCTCTCCTCTTCTCAACTCTCCCCTCCTTTCTCCTCTCCTCTCCTCTTTTCTGAACTCTCCCCTCCTATTTCCTCTCCTATCCTCTATTCTTTCCCCTCCCCTCCTCTCCCCTCCTCTCTCCTCTTTTCTCCTCTTCTCAATTCTCCCCTCCTTTCTCCTCTCCTCTCCTCTTTTCTCAACTCTCCCCTCCTCTTTCCTCTCCTCTCCTCTTTTCTTCACTCTCCCCTCCTCTCTCCTCTCCCCTCCTCTCTCCTCTTCCCTCTCCTCTCCTCTCCTCCTTTCTCCTCTCAGGCCTATGAGGAGTACACCAGTAAGTTAGATGCACTGCAGCAGAGGGAGCAGCAGCTCCTGGAGGCCATTGGGAACGGCACTGAGTTCTCCTGCTCCTCTCCCACGCCAGTCGGCTCCTCCTCTGCCCTGCTGGACGTCAAGCTGAGTGGGGCACAGGGCTTCACCCCGGCCCCCAACACCCTGGCCGTCTTGCAGACCCCCACGGACGCCACCCGCGGCAACCCTCGCTCACCGCAGAAGCCTATCGTCCGGGTGTTTCTGCCCAACAAACAGAGGACAGTGGTACGTGTGTGTGTGTGTGTTTGTGTGCACATGTGTGTGTGTGTGTGACTGCTAACATCCCCCTTGCTCGCACTCTTTGTATACTCTTAGTACGCACCAGTGCCTCTCCCCTTGTCAGAACCTCCCTTACAGCACCCATACCTCGTCAAAGTAAGAGCCCTGCCTTTGACATGATAATGATGATTCAGAGATGCTGGAGGTTTGCAGGCAGGCAGGCAGGCAGGCAGGCAGGTAGGCAATCAGTCAAGCGGGGTGGGAGGAATTTTCCCTCAGCAGATTGTGAGGCGGTGTGAGGCCCTGGGAAATGACTGAATGTAGGTGACCCCCTTTACTTTGATTAGCCGCGCAGCGT
This sequence comes from Alosa pseudoharengus, assembly GCF_046254945.1. Classification (NCBI taxonomy): domain Eukaryota; kingdom Metazoa; phylum Chordata; class Actinopteri; order Clupeiformes; family Clupeidae; genus Alosa; species Alosa pseudoharengus. Next base: position 11,236,984 of record NW_027468664.1, read on the forward strand.
GCGACTGTCGGGTTAGCACAGGAAAGCCTAGATACGGGACGGGCCAGAGAACGCAGGCAAGAAATTAAATTGCCGCCGTCCAGATTTAGCTACAGAGGAGAGTCTTCTCATGTGCGTTTATGAGGCGAGTCGATTCCGCCGGACTTTGTTTGGCGCTGGTGTTTTGAGGCTGCCGTGTATGTGGAGGGTGGGCCTAACTGTGTGTGTGTGTGTGTGTGTGTGTGTGTGTGTGTGTGTGTGTGTGTGTGTGTGTGTGTGTGTGTGTGTGTGTGTGTGTGTGTGTGTGTGTGTGTGTGTGTGTGTGTGTGTGTGTGTGTGTGTGTGTGTGTGTGTGTGTGTGTGTGTGTGTGTGTGTGTGTGTGTGTGTGTGTGTGTGTGTGTGTGTGTGTGTGTGCCGTTCAGGTCCCAGCTCGCTGTGGGATGACGGTGAGGGATTCGCTGAAGAAGGCTCTGATGATGAGAGGACTGATTCCTGAGTGCTGTGCTGTCTACAGGATACAGGATGGGTGAGAGACACACACACACACACATACGCAGGCTCTCTCTAACTCTAATGCCCCTGTAGTTGTCAAACCTCACTCCTAAATTCTACCTGTCTGTTTGTTTGGTGTTGTGATGTTGTTGCAAATTTTAACACACATTTCGCACCCCCACCCTTATGTAATATTTGGAGCCAACTCATTCAGCTTGCTCTTACTCTGTGCGTTGCTACCAACCTCTTCACTATTGCCAGAAGATATCTAATCTGCATATATCCTGCAGAACCAAAACAGAGAACAAATAAGATCTTTCTAATGTGTCAGACTAATATTTTACCATTAGAGCCATTTTTGTAAACACATGAGGTCAATGCACTGTACACAGCAACATGAGTCATGTGTTTGATAAAGCAAGTCCTCTGGGATCATATTCCACTAGGGATTCAGGGGGAGTTGTGTACTAATAAACAGTAGATAAATATTTCATGGAGAGAGGGAGGAAACAGTTAATGAAATTGTTTATTTTGTTTTTTTTGAGGGCAAACTGTTCCTTTTGTTTATAATAGCAGCTAGTTTCTTGAATTTCCCCTTGGGGATCAATAAAGTATCTATCTATCTATCTACCTAGTACCAATGTTTTTATTACGAGAAATCCACCACAGAGTAGTATATGTTTTTCAAGTTAGGTCTATGTGAATATATGCACAGTCTAATTGAGTAGACAATAAGAAGTTCTTGAGAAGTTAAATCAAATCAACCACTGACCGTCTGTACACTTCCTGTTTTTGTTATAGAGAGAAGAAGCCGCTTGGCTGGGATACAGATATCTCCTGGCTGACAGGCGAGGAGCTTCATGTGGAGGTCCTGGAGAACGTGCCGTTGACCACCCATAACTTTGTGAGTTTCATCCCAGAAGAAGATGTTTTTTATTGGCCGAAATCATTTGATCTCTCAGACGTGGGCTTTGAGGCACATGGCCGTCTGACCCTGGTCCTTGTGACAAAACTCTCTGTTTGCTTTTGTTCAGTACGTAGCATTTTGCTGTAACTACAAGGACATGATGTGTAAGGGGTGGGAGGAGAGGGAGTGTATTTGTAGTACATTGTGGACAGGTGGTTGTGAAAGGGTCTCTGAAGGCAAATTGGTGGTGCCTTTTAAGAAATACAATAGTGTGCTATAATGATAGCTACATAGGTCTAGGGTTAGTGACACAAACAGTTGATTAGTCAGAATTCAGCTAACTGAAAAGCAGAAAGCTTTTGATTTGGCTCTCGACCTTCAACACACACACTCACCTCTAACATCGCTTTCTCTGATTGGTTGGCAGGTGAGGAAGACTTTCTTCACGCTGGCCTTCTGTGATTTCTGCCGGAAGCTCCTTTTCCAGGGCTTCCGCTGTCAAACATGTGGCTATAAGTTCCACCAGCGCTGCAGCACCGAGGTCCCGCTCATGTGTGTCAACTACGACCAGCTGGAGTAAGTGCTCATGGGATATGTAGTTTAGACACTCCAAAAAGCTCAGTTTGTTTGTTTGTTTAATCAGAGTTACTCAAAAGCAAATTAGCAACCTATTCAAAATATTGTTTGTATACTGTACACACCGCTGTGGCATTAAATCTTCAGTCAACTTGCCATAGTGATATAAATATTTATATTTCATAAAGTGCACACTTATTCTCTAAAAAGGAACTGAAATCAGGACTTAAGTCACATTTTACACATTGCATCTGTTATTGTCTTTAACTAAATGTGCACGTGTGTGTTTGCAGCTTGCTGCTGGTCTCCAAGTTTTTTGAGCACCACCCCATCACTAAGGAGGAGGTGTCTTCCGAGGGGACCACCCCCGTGTCCGAGGTCTGTCCGTCCCTGCCGCCCTCTGACTCAACCGGGTAAGGGCTCTTTCAATTCAATTTCAATTTATTGTGCTTATAGAGCGCCAAAACATTACACATGCATCATGGCGCTTTACAGAATATAGGCAATCAGAGAAAAAAGGAAGGAAAGAAAGGAAGAAAAGAAAAGAAAGAGAGAGGCCCATGGGTAACAGGGGTTTCACTCTGCATGCGTGGCGTTTCTGTTGCATGTCAGTTCCGTGGTGGCTGCTTGGCGTTTTTTTTTTATATCTTTGCACACCAGAATCGTGTGTGAGGCTGCGGCGGCCCTCTCTGCCTGTTTAAAACATCTCTTCACTCTCTGTTTTGAAGGAAAACGCTTCCAAACACGCTTGCGTGTCACGTGAAAAAAAAAAAAAAAAAAAAAGGCGTCGGCCCTAATTTCTAGCATGCGCTCGTTTTCGGCGCGGCTCGAGACCCGCACCTGACTGAGACGTGCGCGTCACGCAGGCAGTGTGCAACCTCTAACCTGTTAACATGGGGGCCGAAATGAAAACGGACACACCACGCAGCTGACTCGCTCACGCAGGTGGTGTGCAGGAGCCTTAAGACGACAACACGGCCGCCACTCCGCGCCGCTCCCGCGGCAGCCTCGCTTGAAGTCATTTTGCCGAGACACAGCCCGCGTGTATTTAGGTCACTGGAGCCAGTTGTTTGTCATCTGCTTTGAAGATCAAAGGCGACTGCCTTTAATGAGGGGCCTCTTCATACGACGCAGCAAAAAGGAGAAACCTGCATTGTAGGCACCCCTGCTCAGGAGCTGTGATTTGCGTTCGACGTGTAAGGGATAACGGTTGCCGAGGTGTCTCGATATGCGGAATTAATGGACGAGGCGGAGGCGTTTGCATCGTGGAGTTTCCTCCGCCAAATCCATTAATTCTGTATATCGGGACACCCTGCCAGCCGTTTCCTTCGGTTTCCACTCGGAAGCATGTGGTTCACTTCAAAAACAAGCCAACTTGTTTAGTTTATTGCACTGCTTTCTTTACTTACAGATAATGGTGCGTTTTTAGTTAGCCTAGTTACAGTTGATTCCACTGGTGCTAAGCCTGCTTGCTATGGACCTTTTTTTTTTATTTACCAGATCTACTTCATAGGTGTCCCGATATTTAGAATTAATAGCCCCCTGTCAGCTAATCAGAACATAGTATTTCTTGTCTCTGGGTTATAAGGATCCAAACATTCACTTTTCCCCAGGGAGCAATGTTCGATAGATAGTAGGCAGAGATCCAACCCCAAAGCTAGGGATTCTCACACCTGCAAGTTGTATTGCTAGCACACTATATGCTCATAATGTACCAGACCCCTGTCCAAACACAGCCACTGACATTTTGCATGAGAAGTGTATCAGCTGTGTCTTCCTTCTGTGGTTCATTTCTGTATTATGGGCAGTGCCACAGGGAAGGAAGGGGATGTGCAGCACACACACACACACACACACATTTTGTGGTCATCTGAAAGGCTCTCCAAAGCTTCACTTACTGGCCTGGTGAAGCACTTCTTTCAGTTGAAGGTGTCCAGACTTGCCAATAGCAGATACTTAGAATGAGAGGTGTGGGCTGGCAGTGTCTAGTGGGATTTAGGCCCCTCTGATGTGTGCCATCCGCTTTCTCTACCACTGAGCTCTCTCTCTCTCTCTCTCTCTCTATCTCTCTCTCTCTCTCTCTCTCCCTCTCTCTCTCTTACGGTCTCCCTCTCCCTCTCTTACGGTCTCTCTCTCCCTCTCCCTCTCTCCCTCCTCTCTCTCTCTCTCTCTCTCTCTCTCTCTCCCTCCCTCTCTCTCTCCCTCTCTCTCTCCCTCCCTCTCTCCCTCCCTCCCTCTCTCCCTCCCTCTCTCCCTCCCTCTCTCTCTCTCTCTCTCTCTCTCTCTCTCTCTCTCTCTCTCTCTCTCAGGTCCTTGTGCCATGCCACAGTCTCCCCGTCCAAGTCCATCCCCATCCCGCAGAGTTTCCGCCCAGGGGAGGAGGACCACCGCAACCAGTTTGGTCAGAGGGACCGCTCCTCCTCCGCCCCCAACGTCCATATCAACACCATCGAGCCAGTCAACATTGATGTGAGTGTCCTCACAACAGTAACACACACACACACACACACACATATGGAGCTGTATTTCTCATAAATGCATTAAAACTGTGATGACGTACCATTTTTGTTTCCAGAATGATCTCAATTACAAATACGTTTAGTCTGACAAATTCCTGCATTCCTGTCTGAGACATTTCTGCCATAATATTAAAATGATTTACAATGACATTGAATAAATTGAACAGTATGTACAATAAGTTTTATACATGAATAATAATATGTCAATAATAAGTCATGCTAATGTAGCTGTCCCGTCTGTTTCAGGACTTGATTCGTGATCAAGGTTTACAGAGGTCTGACGGAGGTATGCATTCCCCTCTTGTCACACACACACACACACACACACACACACACACACACATACACTGGCACCTATCCACACTTGCACAGGTCAACTGGCAGTGTCAACACACACAGGCATGTAAATACTCTCAGGTTAGAGTCCACCACTACAAACACACACACACACACACGCACACACACACACATACACACACACACACACTATATATATCAGCATAGTATGTCAGTGATGTCTTCTCCACAGTAGTTAGTAGTGCCGATTGTAGTGGATGAAAAGTGTAGCCCATAGAGTGAACTTCCCCTGCACCTCTGCAGAACCATGTAAATCAAGACTACACCTCCCACACAAGGACACACACACACACAGACACACACACAAGCACACACTCGTTCAGTGGCTTCCGTTCATCCCATGTCTCCATGCTGTTTGTGTGTGTTTTGGCCTGTGAGACCTGCCCACAGCAAAGAGAAGCAGGGGGGCCCATGGCGACCTCCTGAAGCAGCCCCCCCACCTCTCTGATCTGCCACAAACCCTCACACTCCCATACCACACCCAACACCAACAGACAAGACTTAGTTCTGCAAAACATCCCATGGTTGTCAGCATTTTGATCTTTTTATAATAATCTTTAAAACCCCAAACTGATACGGACTTACGCATATTGAATATGACATAAATAAGTGATAATGGTGAATATTCAGTATATGGTAATCATTTGATTGATGATTTTATCTTTCCAGAATTGGAATATTTTTTTCTTGCTGTCAGGTAGAGATACTCAACACATGATTTCTGAGCCACTGATTATTACATTAGTATAGAGTATGAGAAGTCGTATGAACCATAATTCATTACATTAAGTCAAAGGACATCTCCAAAAGGAACATGTCATGAAGCCTCCTCAGAAAACAGCAGATGATTCCTTCACTCACACCTTACCCCCCTCCCACCACCACCCCTTAATCCCTTAATTCCCCTCCCCCCACCCCCACCCTTACCCTCTGACCCCTCCACACCCTCTTCCCCCACCCCCCTGAGGGGTTTCAGGAGCGGGGCTGGGGTGCGGGCGTGACCCTGTGTCTGTCTCTTCTCGCCCCTTTTTGCAGCCCCCCCGACCCACCCAGCCCGCTGCTTGAGGAAACAGCGCACGCGGACCTCAAGCCCCCTCCTATACTCCTACCCCAATGACACTGTCTTTGATTTTGACCCCGAGCCTGTGTTCCGAGGTAGCTAGGCCTTCGTGTGTCGTTGTGTTCGTCCCCTTCCTTCCCTCTCTCCCTCCCTCCCTCTCTTCCCTCGTTCCTTCCCTCCCTCACTCTCTCCTGCTCTGTCTGTTCGGTAGTCTGTGCGTGTCTGTGTCCGTTTGGTCTGGTCTGGTCTGGTCTGGTCTGTGCAGTGCACCCGTCTCTCTGTGAGTGTATCACCCTGTCTTTCTGAAAGCTTTTCACATGCTGTTTGTCAATACCACACACATACACACACACACACACACACACACTATATATATATCAGCATAGTATGTCAGTGCTGTCTTCTCCACAGTAGTTAGTAGTGCCGATTGTCGTGGATGAAAAGTGTAGCCCATACAGTGAACTTCCCCTGCACCTCAGTGGAACCTTGTAAATCAAGAAGACTACACCTCCCAGAAACCCTTGCCCACAAGATTCACTTAACACTGCACGTGCTGTATGATGTGACACCCCTCCACCCCAAGAAATGTCACACTTTATGAGCACATAGTTCCTTTTACCTTTTCTTCTCCCTGACCCCCCCCCCCCCCCCCTTTCTGTACTCACTCTTGGACCTTTTTGCCTTGAGAGTTGTTTCCTACAAGCATCATCTTTGTTTGTTTGTTTTCCTCTTTTCTCCTGCTCCATCAATCTCCATCTCTCCCAATATTCACACGCAAAAAAACGCATGACCATTAACGCAGGCTCCACGACAGGACTGTCCGCCACGCCCCCTGCCTCGCTGCCAGGCTCCCTGACCAATGTGAAGGTGCCGCAGAAGTCGCCATGCCAACAGCGCGAGCGAAAGTCGTCGTCTTCGTCTGAGGACCGCAATAAAATGGTGAGCCGGTGGTGACCCCCCCCACCCCCACCCCTCTTTGGTCTCACTCATACACACACACACACACACACACACACACACACACACACACACACACACACAACAGGAGTCTCTGCTCAGGCTCACATTTGCTCTCAAATACTGCTGAATAATACATTTTTCATAAATTCAGCTCATGAATTGTAATCGTAATGACCACCCACTCTGTTCAGTGTGTCCAGGCGTAGCTTCATGGGGTTTTGTTGCTCTCTCTCTGTGTGTGTCCTAGAAAACCCTGGGCCGGCGGGACTCCAGCGACGACTGGGAGATCCCAGAGGGCCAGATCACTCTGGGACAGCGGATAGGCTCGGGCTCCTTTGGAACAGTCTACAAGGGAAAGTGGCACGGTACGCGCATGAATCAGCCCCACTCAAATGCCCGTGATGGATATCCTAGAAAATCCTTTCAAAATTGAATAGAGATTTTGAGTGTTTTTTTTTTGGTGTATGTTGAGAATATTTGTTTTTTTTTGCATCTATCATTTGCTGAAGCCATCCCCATAATTTATTATCGAAATGACCAGGTTGCAATCTGTAAAATAAAAAGTAAAGATTGAAAATAATGTACTTTCTAATATATGCAATATATACGCTTTGGTTAAAAAAATGCGTCAGCCAAATGTAATGTAATTTGCAGAAATCAGACAGTGAATTAATTATTTTTGTACGTTTTGGGATGATTTCTTGTTTTCACGGAGAATGGTGTGATTTTTGTATTCATCCCTTGCTTAATCCAGCCCTCGTAAATTGTTGATATGAGAAGTTTGTAGTCCTCCTGAGTGGAGATTGTTAGAAAACGACGTACCGTATTGTACATCCTGATGAGCGTTTGAGTCCCATCCCACAGGTGATGTGGCGGTGAAGAGGTTGAACGTCACTGCACCCACTCCTCAGCAGCTGCAGGCTTTCAAGAATGAAGTGGGCGTTCTCAGGTAGGAGTCGAGCATTACAGGCAGCCTGTTTAGTGTGCATTCCAAGGCTAGAATCACTTTTAAAGTCTGCTTAATCAGTCCTTCTACTCCAGTAAGGCACTATCGTATTTACTGATATCACTGTGATACTTTTGACTTTCTAATAAACATGTCTGTATATTTTCTTTTTCTCTCTCGCTCTCCGTCATCAGGAAAACCCGTCATGTGAACATCCTGCTGTTCATGGGCTACACCACCAAGCCCCAGCTGGCCATCGTCACGCAGTGGTGCGAGGGCTCCAGCCTCTACCACCACCTGCACATCATCGAGACCAAGTTCGAGATGATCAAGCTCATAGACATCGCCCGCCAGACAGCGCAGGGCATGGAGTAAGTCGTGTGTGTGTGTGTGTGTGTGTGTGTGTGTGTGTGTGTGTGTGTGTGTGTGTGTGTGTGTGTGTGTGTGTGTGTGTGTGTGTGTGTGTGTGTGTGTGTGTGTGTGTGTGTGTGTGTGTGTGTGTGTGTGTGTGTGTGTGTGTGTGTGTGTGTGTGTGTGTGTGTGTGTGTGCGCGCGTTCCAACAAGAAATCGAAATGACACTTGAAAACATAGAAACCCAGTACTGTCAGCTGCTCACACACTTCTTCAAAAGCACCAGATTGTTTGCAGTCAGAGCAGAATAGCTTCTCTGGCCGTGGCTGTATGGCCTCTTCACAGAGAAGCCCCTGGAAGGCCCTCATATCGTATCCCCTTTCACGTTCTCCTTAGAACTCTTAGATGCCCTAAACTGCTATTGATCTGATCTCCAAACAGAGCTCTACAAAGAGCAGTTTTAGCGGACAACCTGTCAGGAGTTGGCCTGAAGAATCCCTAAAAAGAAAAAGAGAGAGAGCGAGAGAAAGAAAAGCCGCGTACAGCATCTGCAGCAGAGCTGTCCGCGTGATGGAGGGTGATGAACGAGCTGTGGTTAGGCCTGCTGTCATACGGATCGGTTCAGGCAGAGCTGTTGAGTTGCCTCTACAAATGTCTGCCAAAGTCTTGCGTCTGAGAACAACACTTCTGTCAGCCGCATGAAGGGGAACACTACGAGGAGTCTGGCTCCTAGCCTGGCACTAATCAAGCAGCTACTATACTGTGTGTGTGTGTGTGTGTGTGTGTGTGTGTGTGTGTGTGTGTGTGTGTGTGTGTGTGTGTGTGTGTGTGTGTGTGTGTGTGTGTGTGTGTGTGTGTGTGTGTGTGTGTGTGTGTGTGTGTGTGTGTGTGTGTGTGTGTGTGTGTGTGTGTGTGTGTGTGT
>NW_027468664.1:11248554-11298554 GCF_046254945.1 Alosa pseudoharengus
CCTCTCCCAGATCCTGGCCTCCATAGAGCTGCTGGCACGCTCGCTACCCAAGATCCACCGCAGCGCCTCAGAGCCCTCTCTCAACCGCGCCGGCTTCCAGACGGAAGATTTCAGCCTGTATGCCTGCGCCTCCCCAAAGACCCCCATCCAGGCTGGCTGCTATGGTACACGCAACACACACACACACACACACACACACACACACACACATACTAAATGCATATATGTATGCACTGGTAGTAAATGCATTTGTATGCACTTGTGTAACAAGATCTACCACGTTTTGCACAAGTACCATGCACATTTTCAAGTACTTGGTTGTAATTGATGCACTATGCAGGACAAAGGAGTGCACCATTAAAAGGAATTGTGTGTTGAACTAGTTAGTGTTCAGTGTTTCCCACAGAATTGAATTCTATTTGGGGTGGTAGGTTTGCAGAATTAATTTGAATGCAACAGTTGTTAGCAAATTAGTGCAGCGTGGTTGTTGTATCCCTACATGCATCACCTGCTACAGTGGGCTTTTCTTTCTTGTGGGTCACGCTAGTGAAGTTGTGTGAAACAACATGGAGTGCCAGGTCACTCTATTATTCAGCGGGGTGATGTTACTAACGCACTCTCACTCTGTATGTCCTAACAGGGGAGTTTTCAGCCTTCAAGTAGAGCTGCAGACATCACTAGTCCATCCCTCATCACCTTTTGCTAAGTCTTGTGTTCCTACAGTGGGTTCATGCATAAAGCTGAAAAAAAAAGAAGAAAACCTAGTCTCAAAGAATGTGCTGTTTCTCTTTCCCCTTAACCTGAAGAGCTACAGCCTCAAAATGGAGTTGCAAACAAACAACAAAAATGGAGTTGCAAACAAACAACAAAAATGGAGTTGCAAACAAACAAAAAAAAAAAAGGAAAAAAAGACAAAAAAAGAAAAGCAAAACGACAACAAAATGATCTCTGCAACAGGACATCTGTGGTTCACAATATGTAATACAAACAACCAGGCTTGAACCCCCCCATCCACCCACCCACCCACCTCCCCTCCAGCCAACAACACCAACAACGACAACAAAAACACTTGACCATAAAACAACCAAGAGGGACACTAATGCTAATGGGATCAACTACATAATCCAAAGGAGACTGTTGCGACAAACTGGGTAATGGAGAGAGGACGGGACACGGCCGCCCTCCCCACGATGGGCAAGAGAGTCAGTCGGAGCGTTTTGAAGGAGGAGTGCGAAGTCAAGAAGGGCACGATGGCGTCGTCCGCTGTCTCTCCAAAAAGGGCAGACGAGGAGTGGGGTCTGCAGTGGTGGTGGTGGTGGTGGTGGTGGTGTGGGTTTAGTTGTAGCCAACCAGGGCACAGGATACTCTTTATTGACCATTGGCACTTGACTGTGGAAGGAATGACCGCTCCAACCCGGTGGTGTCTCATTGGCTAGCGCGGGGCGACGGGTGTCAGGTCAGAGCCAATCCCAGTGAGGTCTGAAGTTTTTTTGGTCATAGGGCCAACCTATTTGGAAGATGACTTGAATGACATTTTTGGGGAAAAAAATCTTTCTCGTGTTTTTTTTTTTTATATATATCTATATGTTTTAGGGTATAATGGGAGCTGCTGGTGTAAAAGCTTTTTTTTTTCTCTCTTTCTTCTAATGTTGAGCTTGTTACAACAGAAGAGGACGGGATGCTCTTCTAGTTCCCCTTTCTCTCGGCTATGTAGAAAGCAAGTCCTGTATACATTCCTTCCCTACCCCGTGTTGTCCAGTCTCATGCCTGTACAAAGAAGACATGGCTCACTCCTGCTGCATCGCTGACCACAACCTCCACAATCCCACAACCACTCACATTCCATGGCAGTGATCCTTCGCTCTGTTGCACAAGGCCACCAATGTCCAGTGAGTCAAATGTAGTTGAGATTCAAGCATCCATACCATGTGCAAAATGGCATGTTGACTAATCGCCATCTTGGTGCTCTTGAGTTTTTTGTTTTTGTTTTTTTCCATTGAAAATGCAGCTACAGAAACACCCTTGCTTTATTTAACCCCAGCTTTCAAATACACAGCACAATTCCGCACAGACTGAGAAGGTTTAATTGTGGGTTTTTTGTCGTTTTTTTTGGTCAGGGTATACTGGCTTCGAGCTGATAAGCTAGTCAAATAAAAGGTTCAATTCACATAGTCAAACAGAAAGTACTTCACTGGCTGTGTCAGTACTACAGCAGTACGCTGTAGAAGCAAAAAACAAGTCTGTTTTGCACCAGCTTATCCGAATTACAGTGTCAGATATCAGTATCACTGTAAAATATATGCTGTGAAAGGTTATGGTGGCTGGAGAGCGTTCGCTTTTTTCTTTCAAAGTCTGCTCCAGGGGTGTTGTTGCCTAATGGTAGTTTCCGTTTTGTGCAGGCTTTCTAGTTCACAAAAAGCCAGTCCAGAATGTGATTATGCGGATATACTCGCATGGCTACATTCTCACAGCTTTTGTGGAGACGAATACAGTATATATATAGAGAGAGAGAAAGAGAGAGACCGTTTCAGTCTAGGAAGAATTTTATTTATAGCTGATGGAAATATTCATGACCATGGGTGTCCAGATAAATCAGTGTAAGTCGGTCATCGTGGATGAGTTTTGCAGGTCAAAGTCAGTTCCAATGAATTTAGTGCAATGCAAAATTTACCCTTCCTGTTGTTTTTGTATTTTTGTTTTTCTGTTTTTTTTTTCAATCTTTTGCAAGCTTTGGCATTCAACTCTTGGACTCTCTTGCTTGCGCTATTTCAGATGTTTATGTCTGTCTGGCTTTAAACACCAAAAAGTTTGGCCTGGGAAACGTTACAAGATGGCTGCCATCTATCTTTCTTTGCGCAGAATCCACATCCACAACTGGATTAAGCTTAATGTTTTGGATATCTCTGAAACGTGCCAGCTTTTTTAAAAAAAAAAAGTAGAAATACTTGTCATGTTTTGCATTCCAGTGTCCGTTTGAAGGGGTCAATGGTTTTTATTAATTCATTTTTTTCTATTGTTTTGCCTTTTTTCTTGTGGTCAGGCAGGCCTGCAAAGTTAAGACTTTATTTATGTGACTTAAAATGTATTGACTCTTTGTTTTTGGTTTGTTTGTTTATTCTTTCCAAGAGGACTTTATTTTTTAGCTGTGACTATATTTCTTTAACTTTTTATGTGGATCCTGAGATGCTTGTACTTGCACTTTGTGGAAATTGGTTGAAGCAAACGAGCAATTTTGCCTTTTCATGGACTAATAAATATCGTCATAAGCATAACGGCACCAGTTAATGAAGCGCCGTAAAGCAGCTGTGTGTTGGGTAGCTGAGAGGACTAAGGTGAGCAGTGATGCTGAGGGTGGTTACAAAAAGGGATGCTGGTTTCTTCTCCAGCCCAACCACCCAATTCCTACATTAGTTTGTTTTTGTTTTGCCTTTTTCACTGATGACATTATCCTTAGCATTATGTTATCCCTCCAAAATGTCAAATTTCTGTATATTATTATTATTATTATTATTAGTCTTTGCAGACTTTGCAAGAGTATGTTTTTCTTGTGGCTGGCAGAGATCACGCCCATCCATTTTCACAAGCCTGTCTCCCAGTCCTCCTCTGCAGATTGGCATCCATCGAACATTCACTCTCTTGCTCTCTCTTTTCTTCTCTTCTCCTGAGGCTACACAGCGCTGCATGCTGCCTGGCTTTTGTTTCTACCTAATAGCTCCATGTCATGCTTGCTATTGTACAGAATACCCACGGGCACTACTCAACACATGCACATATGGTTGCACACAACAAGCAAGGATCTATCCCTGATTTGGGTCCGTCTCGATTCAGGGGAGTTTCAGAACAGATGTTTCCTCATGAGAGGAATAGCAAAGTGTAAAGCAAGTTGATTTTGGTGTAGGTAGGGTGCCGTCAACAACAGCAGAAGAGAGGATGTGTTGATTACTGTCATAACATGTATATTATTTCTGATAATCCTTTTTGTCCATTCTTGCTGACTGCAAAATCCACCAATATATTCAGTGGAACTTTACAAACCATGAACAGGAAAGCTACGGGAATACGTGGAAGTGTGTTTTTAATGAGTGTTTTATTTATTTTTGAGATGTTCTTATTTTCTATAAGAATGTTGTCTAAAAACAGTGAGGGTGAATTTTTCCAGATGTTGTTTAATCTTGGCTGTGAGACTGTGGGTCTTGACTGAGGTGTCTTTTATATATTTCTTCTAGAACCTTCTCCTCTCCCTCTCCCATTTCCCGTTTTAGGTTCCAGAATGTCCTTAGTGTCTGAGAAGACTCTCTTGATCTTAACAAATCCGCCCCCCCCCCATTTTCATGTCCCTCTTCTCTTCCTGCCTCCTTGCCTGCACCTTAAATCTCTTCGTCCCATAAACCCATTCAGCTGAGCACTATCACATACCTTTTTTGGGAGATTGTTTTCACCTGTAAATAGCTGTACAAAGGAGAAAAAAAAACACTGTCCATTTGCTAAGAGGCATGGAGACTAAACATGAAATGAGCTATAAAATATTTCGAAATGACATAAAGGTTGACATAAATACCCCGACATTTTGATAGAGGAAATTCTGAGAAAATATTTCTGTGTAAAAATATTTAAGACTGTATATTATAAAAGAAACAGAGCTTAATGTATTTGTTGTGAATATGAAAACTGATATATTAAAGAAGTGCATGAAAACTGTCAATATTGTATCAATGGTTTTATTTGTTGATCTTTGGAGTATAGACTAAAACTAGGCTGGTGGGAAAGTAATGGACCCGATTTTACACATGGCGTGTGTACCCCTTATTGCTCTTCAAAGCACAGTGATGTACCCATTTTGATAAACACTCTGAAAAGATGATTAGTGTTTGTTTATTATATGGTGTTTAAAGGTGTGTGAGAGACTCCAAATTGTTGATGGTATCCAGCAGGGGGCAGCATCTTCCTCCATAAGGCTTTGACTGGGAGCCTTCTCACCGTTTTGGATGATCGTGTTTTCCACACATCCAAAGACCCACATGAAATCTTAGACAAACATTACTACCTATGTGTGAACTACAGATTAATATTTTTTGCAAGTTAACAATGTTTGGTCTCCCATGCCTATTACAAGTGCTGTTTCTGTAGCTGCAAGTCATCTACAATAGACTGATCACAATAGACTGATATATTCAGTAGGACGGTGATTTATTAATCAGCAATAGATTAATTAAGATAGAATTAATCAACATTTTGAGAACTGTTGGCGCTTTTGTTGGAACACACATCTGGTCCAGGTTTACAACCCAAAATGTGCACAACTGCTGCACGAGAACCAATTTTGATCACATGCAGTCTGTAATATTGTTTATTACGTTTTAGTGTAGGCCAATAAATTTGACTTGATGCGGTGTGAAATGAAATTCCCCTGGCCCCTATTCATTTGATGGGGGGAAAATAATAAGCCACAGTTTCCATTAAGTCATCAAATCAGTGGGTGAAAGAAGTCATGGAGGAAGAACAAACTAAATTTAGAGATTTGGCAAGGTTGAACACATTGAACTGCATTGATAAGTTGTTTTTGGAAAAAAAAGGAACTGAAACTGGAGAAGAAAATTGAGACCGAGGGAAAGTACAAACAACGTTTCAGACATGAGATGTTCATCATAACAGGATACGATAACAACATTACATGAAGACAATGATGCATGTTTCCGAAAAACATTCAAAGCTGGACACTCAAGGACCCCAGAGCAAAGAAAGAAAGCCTTCTTTTACCCAAACCTGATGGCTTATGATATTCTAACAATAGGCAGCTTGGAGTAGCTGTTTTCAGCCATGAACAGAGAACTCTAAAGGTCTCTGTATTCAGCAAGCACCCTTCCCTGGAGGCTCCCTGAAGCACAGAGCTGCTATCACAGCAGTTGACCAAAGGCCTTGTCCCTTATTTCGCCAACAGGTAACGTCTTGCCTCAAATGCACTCTCTTCCCCAACATTCTGATTCTGAATTGTGAGTCGTAAATGTGTGCTCTTCTCTGCTTAGGTCACATCTGTTTCAGGGTCACAGCAGTGTCAAAGGTCAAAATTATCTAGGGAGAAGCCAATAATCCTGGAAGTGCATGTAGGGGGATGACCTCTCTCTCTTACCCCGATGGACCAGGGTAATGAAGTCTCCAGAGCAGGGCTGTAGTGGAGGCTAAACACAAGTAAACACAGTTCATCCACCCCTGAAATCAGACTGTATTATCCGCATTCACAATATGTACACTCATCAACACTCTAGGAACCATTTAATACCACTGGTATTGGACAATAACCTCCACCATCATCAAACATGTTCTGAATGCCTTGTTTAAAAATCCGATACCCACCTCTTATTTTACCACTACACCCCTGATCCAGAGTGTGCCCCCATTCAAATACTCAGGGTGGAGAATGGCGGCCTTTGGAGGGGGGGCACGGATGGTGGTAAACGTGAGGCCCTAAAACATCTTCAAACCCCATATCATAAAAACCCAGAGTTATGACCTCACATTAGATTCTATGTGTCTTTTCTCAGACAAACCAGCTCCGTCATTACATTTTTGACTGCTTCACAGCTTTTTTTCCCTTTAGCTTCCGTACCGGACTCTGTGGTGTCAAGCCTTGGAGCAGTAAATCAGTCACAACTCCATCTTCGGAGGAAGGGGAAAAAAAGAGAGCGATAGTAGCACATGTGGCCTGAATCACCACAAAACATTTGCTGAATGATATCGGTTCAGAGGGTCCATAAATCATCTGGTGGGGTCAGATACCCTTGGGAATCTCATCCCATTTCCCTGTGATGCATCGGCTCCGTCGCTTTCTCCACTGTGTTAAGCGCTCTGTCTTGTGCTCAAAGTGACATTGCAGAAAGGTGGCCCCACTAGTTTACTTAATGTCCAAACTCTTTCAGACTCCACTTACGCCATCTGTGGCCTTGTCTGTCCCTTACCCCCCCCTCCCACACACACACACCCTTCTCTCCTTCCTCTCTCACCTTACTTCCCTCTCTCCAATCATGTCACTCGCTCCCATCCCCCCTCGTTCTTTCTCCCCCTTCCTCCCTCTCTCCCTTGTCTCTTCAGTGTACCTTACTCAGCACAGCCCTTTCTGGCCTGTCACCCTAAGACACTGGCCCTTAATTGAATGTCTCCCTCCGTAAGCAGTGGCTGTCCTGGCACGGGGCTCTAATGGACTGGCTCTGTTCTGTACATTAAGCGCGGGGGGGCTCACACTTGCTCGCTGCATCATCAATAAGCGCCGCCTGGCAGCTGGAGAGATAGGCCTCAGCCTGAGTCACAGTGGTCCAGAAGGCTGTGGCTGGATACACAGAGAGAGAGAGAGAGAGAGAGAAGAGAGAGAGAAAGAGACAGGGCGTGTTGGGTAAAGCTATATATACGGTATGCAATGATACGGTATGCAATATTACCCATTCTGTTCCAATAATAAGTATTTGAAATATTTAATTAGGAAGCATTTTATATTCATTATTAATTTCTTTATTTTACTACCTGTTTTTTTCTACAGAGTTTAATCAGTCTGATTCACAGCACAGCCTGATTGTAGGAAAGGCCAATTACTTTAGCAACAAATGAACGGCTTCTACACTGGACAAACACTTATACAAACACCCCATAAGCTCATCAATCCTCCTCGTTATCAGAAGTGCTCCCCATTTATAAAGGCCAAGTAACCTGCAAACAGAGGAATATTCAAGGTTCATTATGTCGTCTTTAACCTCAATCTTCCAAACCTTCAGTCCAATGCAATTTAAATGAGGTTGAACAAAAAACAAAACAAAAACAGCAACAACGTATCATTAAACCTTAAGCACTTGATCAGAAGAGGGAAAAAAGTACTGGGGCTTGGACTACAAGGGGAAAATATGGTGTGTTTATGTGAGCCAGAGATTAATGGAGTAATCAATGAGAAGACACAAAACTGTTATGCGAGGCCGTTAACTCTACACTCGTGTCAATACACACCACTTGTTGGTTTAATTAAAAAATGAAGGGGAGAAGATGAAGACAGCCCTCTGTATTCTCTCTGTATTGCTTTCACTGGACAATATCACCAAGGCAAGCGGGACATTAAGCATTGGAATTGCAACTGACCACCTCGGCCCACCTTCATGCTGAAAGATAACAAGGAATTAGAACCTAAAATTAAACGGGACTATCAATTGCCATTGGAGGGTTTCGCTTGACGCATTTTTTTTTGTAGCCTACTGCCGGTTGTTGTTGGGATTAGCTCCGAGGCGAACAAGACAGCGAACAAATATGTTTATTGTGTGTGTGAGTGAGGAAGGTAATTTTGCCGTATGAGTGATCGCTCGAAAAGGACCGGGAGGCAATTGGTATTCTAGGTGACCAGAGGTATGAGAGACTTTAATGGCCATCAATGTGTTGAAGAACAGGAGTGGGAGGACAGGCCTTGAAACAGAGCAATTAACGTCGATCATGGCATTTCATGAATACCAATACATTGTTTTGCCAAGGTTCTCACATTTAATACAAAGAGTAAATGGTAAATTGTTTGAGAAACTGGGGTCAAGGTGAACTGTGATGGATATTTAGAATTTCTATTGCCATTTTTTAGCTTGGTTATCACCAGGTTAACTTGATCATCTAGTTCAATATGCAGTTAAGCCTGAAGTCCAGATTAAAATGCTTTGGTTCTGTAAACTTTTTAAAAGGTTTTGATTTCTCAGAGCATTTCTTGTAAAAATGATTATATCAAATCTCACATATACTGTTCTCTAGCTAATTACCCTATTTCCAGGTGATGGAAATATATATCTGTTTATATCGTAGTTGTCTTTAAAAGCAACTAGGGGCATATTAACTAACACCTCCCACTCAGAATATCAGCCCAGTTCAACTACTCTGCAGCCACTGCAAACCGAATCACTTTTAGTAGTAATTTAATCTTTCATCTTTTCATCTAAATTTTGTATACATTCGATTTGATATTTTATCTTTCATCTTTTAACATTTGAACATCCATGCTCTCAGGGGGGCAAAGCTCTTGAGGAAAACAGACATTCCTGTGCATCATCTATCTTTCATAGCATTTAGCTGTAAAAATGTTAGGTTAAATTTTTAGTTACCTATAGGTTTTTTACAGCCGTTCCTGTGGAAACATTAAGCCTTGATACTTCATACCCAGCTCTCCTAACCTACAAACCCTCCCTTCACAACTAGGTGGACTATCTCTGCGCATACTAAACAAGCTCTCAGCTACTTTATTCGCTTGATTGCATTTGTCACCCATTTTATTCAGCAAGACCTTTCTGTGCACTGGCGACAGCCTGATGTCTGTCTAATGTTCTTTCATCTTCCAGTGCACACAGAGTCCTGTGCGGACGATGGAGGCCCCCTGTCCAGGCCCCAGTGGGTTCAATCAGTGGATGAGTGCATTTTTATTCTTTTTAAAATTCTTTTGAATTGCTAAGCACATTCAAACAGTGCAGCTCATCTACCAAATCATCACCATCTACTTTTGGGTTACTTCAGAAAATGTGTCAGTCTGCTTGTCTGTTGGATAAAGTAAGGCAAGATGGTTCACAATCTGCACTAGAGATAATGAATGACAATGACGAGAAAGAAGCCTCGATAATTAGATGTGTGAGGTGTATTGAATTGGTTAATCTTTACACATGTTATGTACCAGAAACAACTTATCTACATTATATTATTATATTATATTATATACCTGATGATGCTTGGTTGTAAGGATGGGTCCAGTTACAATATATATAAAAGTATAGATACTCTTTTGATCTGTGAGGGAAATTTGGTCTCTGCATTTATCCCATCTGTGAATTAGTGAAACACACACAGCACACAGTGAACACACAGTGAGGTTGTGCTAACCCAGAGCAGTGAGCTGCCTGCTACAGAGGCGCTCGGGGAAAAGTGAGGGGTTAGGTTAGGTGCCTTGCTCAAGGGCACTTCAGCTGTGGATGTGGGCATGGGAGAGCAGTACTCAACCCTTTCCCCTGACCACATTTTCCCTACTGGTTGGGGACGAACCGGCAACCCTCTGGTTTCAAGCCCGAAGCCCTAACCAGTAGGCCACGGCTCCCCCATGGGCACTGAAGGGTTACATGCCAATGGCTTTCCAGACACTGGTCCCAAGGTCAGAATAATCAGCCAAGATTTGATGTAATTACATGCAGGTCCTATCATTTCATTTCGAGTCAGTCCCTCAAGACCACCTGCTCCGATCAATTGCACAATGAAGCACTAACAATTTCACTTTGTTATTTGAGCTTATATTACATATGTGTGCCCCAATAGTAGACTATGTTAGACATTTTGACATCATTTACTTCACAACGTTTAAATGTATCACTTACAGTCGGCTGATTGAGAGATGGGGATGAGCTCAATGTTGGTTCGACTGGTTTAGTTTCTCATACTCGGCATATTCAGTTGTGTGGCGTGGTAGTATAGTGCACAACATGCCGGGCAGTTGTGGTCTGAGGGCTTCGGACTTGGAACCGGAGTATTGCCGGTTCGATCCTCGTACCAGTGGGAACGGCTGAAGTGCCCTCTCTGCTCCCCGAGCGCTGCTGTAGCAAGGCAGCTCACTGCTCCGGGTTAGTGTGTGTTTCACCTCACTGAGTGTTCACTAATTCACAGGTGGGATAAATGCAGTGATTAAATTCCTTGTATGTGGCCTAGAAACCTGATAGCCTGGGTGCTAGCCGAATTTAGCCCCGCCCACAACATTTGAGGCATAGGCATTGCTTCGTTGTGGAGCAACTATGCTCGAACCAGAGCTGGTCGGACCAATCAAATCAGGCTTTACAATTTGCGACAGCCTTCCCCAGCTATAACATGTTTGTAGCATATCGGTGTTCAACTGAATTATTTTTAAAAACGGAGGGGAAATATCAGTTTTTCCTAATAGCCTACCATACGTATCTCTTAGATTGTGTTGTAGGAGATATTGACTGCACAATAACTGTTACAAAAGACCAGAAAACAATGCAAAGGCATTTGTGGAGAACAAGGATGGTTTGTGTGTTCTTCCTACATCTCACGGTAAGCTATTTCTCGCTAACTTTTACAAAATCCAACCATAAAAAAACAAACAAATTATATTTATCTCCAAATACGGGCCAGCTATGGAACTCTGTGCACCCTCTTTACTGATATTGAGATGCTCATTGGCATAACCACAATTTGATAGGCTGGTGCATGCATTGATCTGCATTGGCACTTCAAAAGTTGAAAATGTTTAAACTTTTTGATGGAGGCGACAGGATCAACGCAACCACAACACTTCGGCAACGGATGACGTAAGCCCACGTAAAGTGTATGAGAAGCATCCACCAAAGCGTTCAGCAGAAGGGTGTGAGGGGCAGTGTCAAAAGCATTCAGTGGAAGCGTGTGAGGGGACAGAGTAACTGCTGAAATGAAGCGATCCTCACACCTCTCTCCTGGTTAAGCTGCTGAATATAATTACAGATATGACACCGCAGGAGACTCAGCCCATAGGAACAGCACCCTGCACTCTCACACTCTGCCAGCTGCATGATGACTAGGCTACATAATGAATTGAGCGCAAGATGTTGCTGTCCCTGAAAACGGCAATGAGGAGAAAAGATTATGCTAAGCTAATGCCAATAAGATTTATTTGCCCAGACAGTGATGACCTGTCAATTAAGGACTCGAAGGTGTCAGATCTTACGGTTGTCAGAGTAACATGACAGTGTGGCACATAGTGTGCTCTGGTTTCCGTGTTTAAACTAGATTATAAGTCCAAAGTCAACCAAAGCTTAATTAAAAACTTCACATTAGTGTACACTAAACAGTAATTACTACCCTCTCAAAGATTATTATCAGCAGGAACTTCTAATGGAACACGCTGCTAGCTCGCCTTTGATGTGGGGGCCCACTGAGACTTAGTGTACCACAGTGGCAGAGAACCTCCTCACAGAAGTAAAAGTCCAGCAAACTCCCATCTGACCTAATTAGTCCAATAGTCACATAGAGAATCTCCACCCACTCTAAAGGCTTCATCTACTGTGTTAGGAAAGAAACCCAGTCGTATGTTACTCCATCAGCTGGGATAAATGAAGATAATCCTCAATAGCACATTTACAGGTTAATTGATGGGTTAACAACATGCAAGTATAAGTTTTTGCGAAATGCATCATATGTCATGAAAATATTTGCTGCTGATCTAAGAAAATGTACTGTGCTCCTGTTTTGACTATTGCTAACCAATGCAGACTGTTGCAACTGATCTAGAGTCAGTATCTTTCTCAGCACATGTGCGTCGCAGCGGTGTGCCAACGGAATGCATCATGTGTCAAAGACCAGACGCCTAGTCTGTCTACTGACGTGCCTGATTAAAAATGTGCCTCATTACGGAGATGCCCTGCAGCTCTTGACCTATGTGTGAGGGAAAATCGACTTGACACCAAACCCACAAACACACACAACACACACACACACACACACACATACAGGCTGAAGTGAGAGACAGGCTGAAACTGATTAACACCCAAATGTGCTATTAAGTTGTTGCACAATGTAGGTGTACCTCCAGAGATGGGCATCTGCCATTATTTTCCGGATACAAAAATACTAAGTTATTTTTATAACCTGTGCAGTACGACGTTGGCTGGTGCTGAACACAATCCTAATAATGAAGAAGAAAGACTTCAGATTCTGTAGGTCACATCCATTCTATTTTCTTTAACAGTCTTTATGGAATTCATTTAGCCAGTATATTTCTTGAATATGTGTACTGAGTGGAGCATGAAGAAGAATCCACAGAGGAGCTGATGTAGTAAGCACAAAATGGCAGCATCAATACAGCGCAATGAGGTCTGGCACTGGGAGTCTATTCAAACTCCATCAAAAAGGTATTAATGTTCGCGGACGTCCCACAGCTGCGGGGGAAAGATAAGAGAGAGATATGGGGCGCCATTAGGAGGAAGGGGAGGAGCAGTCATTAACATAACAAACGAGTCTCAGAGTCTCTCTCCGCTTCACCCCTGGCTTGTGGGCTTGGGCAAGCGCTATACACACAACGCCAGGGCCAATGTGTTCAGGCCACGCCAGCCAGGAAGAACAGTGCTAACAGCTGGGGTTGGAGTAGGGGGCCATCAGGTAGCCATTTCTCTGCTGTCACGCCGAAAAACACAAAAGGGCGCGGAAGGATCTAGAAACAGCTGTTAGGAATGAGTGGGTGGGTGGGCAGGCTCGTGGCCGGGCAGTGAAGCAGACCATTGCTGCTTTCTTTTTGGTGTCCTTCTGTAGCGGATGCCAGCTAGCTTAGCTGTGCGTGTGTAAACCTCACTCCCCGACGCCTCAAGAGTGCTACCCTAGTAGCCTGGGCTTTTAGCTCGATTGTCAGCACGCTTGGCTCCCGATCCGAGGTGCTACTGTTTCGCGGGTTCGAGTCCGTTCGTGTACAGGGCTGAATTGTGCAGGTTCAACACAATGCAGGTTACCCTTTCTGGCACCCCCTCTGACTGTCTGTCTCTCTCTCTCTCTCTCTCTTGCTCTCTCTATCCTTCTTTCTGTCTTCTCCTTCTTTCTGCCCTCCTTCCTCCTCCTTTCTGCGGCTCACCTTGAGATCCAGTCTGCCTCCACATCGTCACCCCGGCAAATGAGTTTTCCAAGATATTGTCTCCGGTGAGGGAAGAAGCCTTCTGTTATGTGCTGTGTGTGTGTTGTGTGTGGTGTGTTGTCTGGGCGAGAAATCACCTCTCTCCACCCCCCTCCTCCACACACACACACACACACACACACACACACACACACACAGTTATTGGATTGGAGGGAGTGCGTTGTCTTTCATGGCCCACTGTGCACCATCTGTTGCCGCCACCAGGGTATCGGAGCCCACCTCCAGTCTGACTCCTGGTTCGTCTGCGATATCTCCGAGACTCGAAAAATGCGTCAGTCGTAGAGGAGGCTCTTCCTACCTCTGGTGCCAAGGACACAGTAGGGAAGAAGAAGAAGCAGTCTTTAGTTACAGAACAAGAGAAAGAAAATATAATTTTGCATTGTGAAGTAACTTTATTCGCTTGCTGGGAGTTCAGCAGCCGGGAATCTATTTACACTTTTTTTTTATTGTGGAATAATTCCCTCTGAGTTGTGTGTAACGGCACCTCTACGTGCCACATGGTTAACTCCGCATGTATTCTCATTTGCTGTGAAACAGATGGAGCACTGAACTTCCATCAGGCAATTTGCCAACGAGCGCCAAAAGATTGGCAGTCAAATCGCCACTTTTAATCTTGCCCTCGTTCCGTCTCTCTCTCTGTCTCTGCAACGATCTGGCCACATCAGGGGCGTTCTCAACCAAAAGGCTACCAGCTGTTTACAGGTTATGGAGTCAATGTGAAGATTATCTCCACGCGAGCTTCAATAACGGATGACTCCCAATGAACGGTGGTGTGGAGGATGGCGTCTTGGTGAGACCAATCTGTGCTCCTAATGAAAGGAGCAGTACAATCAGAGCAACGGGACCGTAAACAGCCATAATGGAATTCAGTTAATATTCCCCCTTTAGGACGTGTCACGGTGAGACTCCTGCACTCGCTTTGACATTGAGTCAGATTTCATGGCTCCCGGTGCTGTTTGGTATGAGGAGCTGTAGCGCAAATATCTAACAAATTAACTCCCCTGTCACAGCAGAATGTAGCCCCTGTGTGCTGAAATGAGTTCTGTGAAACAACATCCAGGGGACACATCT
Source organism: Alosa pseudoharengus (assembly GCF_046254945.1). Classification (NCBI taxonomy): domain Eukaryota; kingdom Metazoa; phylum Chordata; class Actinopteri; order Clupeiformes; family Clupeidae; genus Alosa; species Alosa pseudoharengus. The sequence continues at coordinate 11,263,280 of NW_027468664.1, forward strand.
GACAGAAGAGCAAGCCACTCCACGGTGGACAGCATGGCATAAATAACCCCCCAAAATACTGGGCAAAAACATGACTAAAAAAGAAAAATCATTCTAAAAGGCAATTTTGACAGTCCGTGGATTTGAGGCTCTGACACAGGTGAAATGCAGGAGAGGAAGATATGGGAGGAGGGGTAGAGGAGAGGAAAGGAGGAAGAAGAAAAGAAATGAAATGGGAAGAAGGAGTGATAAGGAGAGAGGGACAGAGAGGACAGCTTTGCAGTACTGTAGGTAAGGCGACGGGGGAGGTGGACGGATTATGGGATGGAGAATCGTAGATGGAGTAGGGGGTCTTCTGGTACACTGCCATTTTAGGTGAAGGCAGCGAAGACGATTAATGAATAGAGCACTAAAGAGGTCCCTCCATGTCTCCAAGCAATGTCCAATGTAGGCCGTAGCCATGATGTCAACATTGGGGGGGGGGGGACCAAATCTGTGGTGCGGTCTGAAATTCAATAACAGAATTTCAATACATTTCCTGCCATGCAAAAATATTATTAAAATCACAAACAAGTCATTAGTTAAGTCAGTCAATTAGGATATACCAAACTTTTGACGGACATAGGCACGGATGGATTATGAACCCCTGGGCATAGATGCAAAATAACCCTCCCCAGTTAAGATAGGGGGGCCCGGGGGCATACTCCCCCGGAAGATTAAAAAAAAAATGACCCTTTATATTATGATAACTTGTGAGTTTTGTGGAAATAGAAGAGAAGGGCGGAGAAGCAACTTCACACAGTCTTAGGCTTCAGGGCCCCCTGAGCTCTTGGGCCCAGTAGGCCCATTCAATAATCCATCCCTGGACATAGACCTGTGGTATGACTCCATTTGTCTCCAAAATGTATATTTTAAAACAAAATACAAACTAGAGTATCTTTGATAACCTCTATATTACACTAGGGCTGAACGATTTATCGCATTTGCGATAATATCGCGATATGATGAAACACGATTTTCAAACCGCAAAGGCTGCGATTTCGTCCCCTTAGAATTATAGGGTTCTATCTGCAATCTGAGTAGTTCTGAGATATTGAGCTTCAAAGTCTTAGAATTCCATAGAGTTATACTGCTAAGTGGAACAAACCTCTTCAGATATAATGTCCAAAAAATGCATACAACTACAAGAAACACTTCACCTCATCTTCTTAAGGTGTCACAGAATAAGAATATGTAAATAACTCAATTTTGACAAAAATGTCAGATAGAACCTTATAATTCTAAGGGGACGATTTGTAATATGTGACGTCACCAAAACGCATTTATACTTGCGCTTGCCGACGCGCCACCGACTCTTCTCACCGACCACTGAAAAAGCAAAAAACGTAAACAAGAGGACCAGCTAACAGTGTCAAGAAAGGTCTGATCAGTAGAGCTACTTTGGTTAAAAATAAACCTCTTCATTACCTTTTGCTCGAACCTGCCATGTCCCTGGTTCTAGTTCATAATTCCCCTGTGCTGCTACTCTGGCTGGTAACTTCGTTCACTTGTCCAGCTGACGATTAAAACTCCACGACTGTTTAGGCTGCACAGCAGCCATTCACCTGTGCACTGGGGACTTTGTTTACTGGAGTACAGTGACAGTGGGGGCATTTGCGATATCCAAGGGGGTTGGCGGCACAGAATTGATGCATAATGTTATCCGCAAGTAGTTGACACAGCTAACCACCAAAAACCCAGCTGTTCTAACATTAGCTTACCAGCTAAGGCTCTAGGCTACATACATGCTGCTAACTTTGCATGTTTAAAGAGTTTTGTCTCCGCGATTGGCTTTGTGATATGAACAAACTAGTTAATTTGCATGCATGCGTATTGCGCTGCGGTGTTGATGATGCTAACCTTTAGTTAACACCAAGCCGAACGGTCATTCGGCCGCATTTATTTGCGCTACAACAATCTACAGTAGTTTGTTCCGATTCACGTGTACTGTAAGTAGCCTACAGAGGAGAGGAGCGGGTCTGTGTGTGTGCGTGTGTGTGCCTGCGCGCGCGCCTGTGTATGGAGAGCACAGGACAAGGAGAAGCCGTGTCAGTGCCACTACATGTAGACCTATTTCTTAACTAACGAGAAGGTCATATCTACATGAAATAGAAACAAAATAGAAACGAATCAGAATCATTAAATGTTTACAAGGCTGGAAGTTCAACAAATATAGGTCTACTAATGTGATTAAAATATTTCATTCATCAATCTTATTCAATGACCTAATGCCATCATAACATAGGCCTGGGCTCCAGGAAAGAACAGTTTATGTTTAACTTATCTAATTTTGTGTTGGTCATACTATAGAATAATATATTGCTTGTTGAAGTCTTTGTTGAATAAGACAGAAGATAAAGAGCTTAAAAATAATCGCATATCGCATCGCAATCGCAATATTGGTGAGAAAAATCGTAATTAGATTTTTTTCCAAAATCGTTCACCCCTATATTACACTGAATGCTTACTCATAGGTTTGGACCTATAGCCCAATCATATTTTGTATTTTGATTTTATTATTCTGGCGGCTAATCACACAATTTTAAGGTAGTTTGAATGGGATGGGATTCAGGACAAACCACTCAAAGTGTAGGGTACTCTGAAACCATCAATAGGTCACTAATTTGTGCGTTATTTACGTTTGATTGCATTTCAGATGGTGGGACTTGTTGGTGTCCTGTAGTAGCCTGTAGCGTTTTTTTCTTTCTTTATTTTTCTCGGGGAACATAGGTACGCTCCCATGTCAACATAGCTGTATGCACAATGCTCATAGGCTTTCAGCGGACTAAACAAATAAAAGGTATGCGTTACCTAATGGCCAAGAAACTTCACGTCATAAGTTGTACAAACGCAAAAACGTAATGACAGCGTTCGTGGTGTAGCTAGTGCTGCCTAATTGAATGCAAAATGGGGATAGCGCAAGGTTTATCTTATGCAGGGTTGGGTAACGGATTACATGTAATCTGGATTATGTAATCAGATTACAAAAATCAAGTAACTATAATCAACCCAGATTACAATACAAAAAATGTGTAATCAGATTACAGTTACATTGTTGGGGATTACCTGATTACATTTTATCATGCAAATAATGCAACTTTTTTACGATAGCCTAGCTATCTTTTAATTTGACAAGCAGTTCATTCGGACTTCATTTAGACTTATTTAAGACATAGTTGAGAACAAAATGATTCATACCCCTGGCAAATATTGATTTTCTCTTGACCAATATGTTTGTTCTTAATTAAAATGACACTTGCACATGCCAAAAGGTTGCAAGACTATGTGGTAAAGCATGGAATAAAAAAAAGTGTTTTTATCTTTTTTAACATTTTTATTAAAAATTGCATGTTTTTGTTCATACCCTTTTTAAACAATCACAGGAAACATCTTTATTCACCACCACAGCTCTCAAAATAGTTCATATAATACCCACTAAGCCTCTTCATGTCTCCACAATGATTGTAGACTGCACCTTTTTAGCAGCCATCTGGGTTTTGAGGCAGGAACGATTATTTGCCATCACTTTGGCCTTGTGCTCACTTTTTTGATGGATTGAGCTCCGCTCTAAAATATTGATTTTGCTCTCTGTTAACCATTTCTTGCCTTGTTTGGCTGTATGTTTTGGATCATTGTGTGGTTTAATGTTAAAATGCTACCTTTTGGGGCAGCCATGGCCTATTGGTTAGGGCTTCGGCCTTTGGGCTTGCCGGTTCGACTTCACTAATTGCAGAGACCAAATGTCATTCACGGGATCAAAAGATATACTTACTTACTAACTTACATACTACAGGGGCAGGTCTCTCGGCACAATGCCTGATGTTTTCCTCCTAATCTTAATGTAGCCTCTTGTTTTAGTGTTACCGTTTACTTTGAGAAAGTCACCAGGTCCCCCTGGTTGAAAAACATCCTAAAATAATAATTTTCTCACCCCCAGAATTGAAATGGACATGGTGTCATTTGGGTTTAATGCTTTCATTTTTTATGCCAATCTCAGGCCATGTCCCTGGGTCAAAAAAATCCAACGAAAGCTAAATTCTTTGTCCAGGTGTGCCCTTATAAAGGTTAAGCTGAGTTGTTCATGTTTGGAGAAGAGCGGAGAAAAATAGAATGAGAATTCTCAGATTACGTTACATGTTTTTGGTAATCCAACTGATTACGTTACTGATTACAAAAATTGCCATGTAATTTGTAGTCAGTAATGGATTACATTTCAAAGTAATCTGACCCAACCCTGATCTTATAAAGGCTATTATGGCAAAGATCCTTGATTACTAGCTAAATGTGTGGCACATTTTTTGGGCTTAATTTATTTGATAAGGAACTGATAAAAACTGAGCAGCAGAGCTGCAAAGCTGTCATAGTCGATACATAAATTGTTTATTATTATAATTAGGCTATTAATACTATTACTCTACCACTCCATACTGCTGTAACTGCAGATTGTAACTTCCGGGAATGAGCCTCATTTGTTGGAAAACAATGGAACATTAACATCAGGGCTCTGGTTACAATGTTTCATTAAAGTTCTTTTAAGGCATTCTTTTCCAAATGATTTGGCAAATGGATTTGGCAAATGATTTGGCAAATGGAAAAGCAAAAAGATTTTGCAATTATATTTGCCAATCCCTTTTTAAAATTAGAGTATTTATTGATATTTTAATAATTGATTTACAAAATACTTTTAATACTGTTTACAATGGCGAATTAACCAACTCAGCATTGAGCGTGACAGTCACTCATTTCAGTCTTTTGTCACGCTCTCCCGCCACACATTGTATTTCTCACGCAGAAAAACTATTTATATATTTAGTATGCAGCAGCAGCGCCCAAAATGTATCTGGCCGCGCGGCAGGAATCAAGCGTGTCTCCTCTCCAGCCTGTCACTTATCAGCCAATCAAAAATAACGAGAGGGGCTACACAATAGCCAATCAGAAAATAGCACTATTGTATCTGGGTAAAGATTTAACGCAACAACCAATGAAAAAACGCGTATCCTGGAATTGTTGAACGTGAATTATTGAACGCGAACCTGTTACCTACTTCTTCCAAGTTTCGTTCACCTTGAAGCTTCGAGCATCAGTTCATGGTTTCAGCACAGTGTAAGTCATCTTTTAATGTTACAACAAATCCACAACTTGTTTGACACAAACAATGACAACGTGACTGCTGCTAGAGAATGTTTCCCAGACAATTAGCATCAGTTGTTCATGACTGTCTAACTTAGCCAACAGTTTCACAGCCTGTTCATTGACAACACTTGCTCAGAACAAGTAGCCTATGCCTAGTCATAGCCTACTTTCGTTCACACGATGACTGACATATTGACACATTCTAAACATCTCTCACTCCAAATAGGCTTAATCATTTTATTAGCACTAAACAAATTAAAGTGTATTGCATTTAAAATCATGTCATATTATATAATTATATCCTGGCCATGGATGCATTAATCATTGCATCTGTATTCAAAAATGTCGGGTAAAAAGCAATTAAGCATCCTCTCATTCACCCTGAGAGGAAAGCCCCCTAAAAGGTCCAGGTTAGTGGATGCTGAGAGGTGGTGAAAAGGCCAATTATTAAATTGTCAGTGTCATGTGTCAAATCTTTTCTTTTGCAAATCTGAGCAATTATAAATTATACTTTTGCCCCATTTTGACTTAGGAGGGCATTGCTCCTACATACTGTAGCCAATAATCAAATGCCTGCTCTCTTTTGGAAAGCTGAGACACTGTTGGAAAACAATTAGAATAACTGTGTGATGTAGCCTACTGACACAAAGTTACAAAGGCTAGATTATTATTTTCTTTTTCTACTGGATAACAAGCATCTTTGAACTGACCACATTTCAGCCCTCTAGGTCTTGACTTGATATGACTTGAGTCCTAGCATTAGGTCTTGTCATTCTGTGTGCAAAAGTAGATCAATATAGAATGACAACATGAGTACTTTAGACCATTATTTGCCAAGATATGCTCATGCATTTTGTAAATGCCCTATGAAAACTCCCCATAGGACTTTGGGTTATCCAAAATGCATACTGGCAATCAAATGCTTACTGCATATAAACCCATTATAAGCATAATCTTGGCCTCAAATGAAAGGTAATACTCTGAAGTTTCATGCTTGCATTTGGATTGTAGGCTACTTCAGGTTCTGATATAACTACACTAAATATGGAATAATTACAAAAAATACAAATATTTCTATTTCAATTCATTTGGTGTGTATAAGATAGGCTATATTTCTGCACAACTAATATTGGATCAACTGTTAACCGACCAGGGGCTGGTGTATGCTAGCTGGTGATGCTAGTTGCGCGTGTAAATCCTCACACCCCTAACCTTAAGAACGGCTCTAACCGCTGAGTTGGAAGCTTGGGCTTTTAGCTCAGTGGTTAGAGCGCTCGACTCCCATGCCAGTGTGTTGAGGTGGCTGGTTCGAGGACCGTGAGCGCCGGACGAAACAACCTCTGTTACTGGAAAATCTGAAGGCATATTAATAACAGCGACAAAAAGTTATAGTATTATTAATGAAACACCCCCATTCTCGCAACCCGTCTGATCAGCCACCCCTTTAACACTTGGATGGGGGGGGGGGATTGTCGACGGGGAATGTCACTCTTGCCTGTCCTCAAAACTTGAGAGCCCTGCCAACTTCATTTGCCATTTAAGTGACACCTGTGGTCCTCCATAGTTAATACGCTCTCTAGCCGGTAACAAGAACTCTGGAGCACTCGTAGATCCGACAATGGAGAGAGAGAGAGGGCCTCTTCCAGCAGAGGGAAAGAAACCAAGGTGCCTTTACCCTCTGCTCGTATCCTGCCAATTCCGCAACCAATTCCCAGTCAGACGCAGAATTGAAATGAATGGTGTTATCCACAGCAAATGATTTTGTGTAATCACGACAGTGAAAAGCAAGATAAAAGCCTCTAATTACATGGCCAAAACCAGAGCTGACCAGACCCTAATTACACACTGCTTCGAAACAAAGGTGACTACGCATCAGAGGTGAGAACGAGCGTTGTGTGTCATTAATACCCATTAAATTATCTGGGCACCAAAATGTGGCCATTAATTTCAATAGAGTCTCTAATTAAACAACGGAGGTAATTTTAATACAGACAAACGCAGCATGGGTACAAAGTCGCTTTGGATGCGAGCGATGCAACTTTTTATCGCGGACAAAAGCTCATTAAGATGCTCTGTTTAGTCTTGTGTGTGTGTGTGTGTGTGCGTGTGTGTGTCAATGTTCAGATCAGGATTTTCAGAGCAGGTCGACATGCACAAGTCAATGAGGTCTATTAATAGCCCCAAGGCTTGGCAGAATACATTAGAAACACTTCAGTTTGTCAGACCGAAGACACGTTTCAGTCTGCAAGCCTTCGCCGGCAATCAATCCCCCATCTCTTAAAGACAGCCGGCTGGGACTGGTGAAAGGGCAGAAGATATCAGATCTTAATGCAATTAAGGTGGCCAAGAGAAGATCTGTAAATTTGAACCCAGAGTTTGCCAGGGTTGACCTCTGCCAAGCATGGTAGGGAACACACTGTTCACATCCTGAGGTGCAAAACCTCAACTTAAAGTCGACTGTGTTTCTTTTATGTCATAGTAAAAAAGTTTAATGTGTAGGATTCTTATCTTAAAACTTTCAAATGACACAGAAATAACAACAGTATGTGAAGAAATACACGTTTTGACATACAATCAAAAACCTCTATGCTCTATGTTGTGACATCCACTCAAATGAGCATTCCAAAATAGACGTACAGGTGCGTTCAAGACAACTCAAATTGCACACATGTAATCCCTTTAAGCCTAAGTAACATTACAGAGATATTACTACAGAAATTTATATTAATAATATCCAATCAAACAAAATGACGTGGCAGTTGGGAGAAAAAAAACAGGCAAACAAATCAACATGATAGAACGATTCAATTGTGTTGTTCAAACTCTCTGGAAGACGAGGAAAACCGAGGGATACTAATGACTTTGACTCCCCACAGCTGGAGTTGAACTGCTGTTAAAGCAAAGAAAGAGCAGAGTTTGTCTTAATTGAACTCATAAACAAAGTGGGTTGCTTAACCGGCAGGAATTATTCATGTGTGGGAACAAGAAACCTTTCTGCAGTCCCGTGTTCAAGTCAAGTCGGCATATTTTAAGATTAAAGATCTTGTCGGGGGAGACTTTTATTAAACAATTTATTTTAAAAGCTATAAGAAGTCTTGGAGTCAGAGAAGACCTTGACATGTTTAGGCTACAGAAGTCTTCCCCCTCCCCTCCCCTCCTCCCCCCTGCATCTAGATTAATCTCTTTTCCCTGATAAGACAGAGATGAAAACTCCTGCCCTGCATATTAATCACATCCACCCTGAGCCCATCTTGAGTGATCACACTTTGGGTCTTGCTTCTTCTAAAGATATGCAGGCACTGAGCCTAGGAAAGGAGAGAGGGGTGTGAATGAATGGGAACGAGGGGAAAAAGAAAGAGAGAGAGAGAGAGATGGAGAGAGAGATAGAGAGGGAGAACAGCAGGAATGAAATCACCCTCCTATTGACAGCCCGGTCTCTCAGTCAGGTCAAAGTGGCATCACTCTCAAAGCTGATCTATAACGTCAGGCTTGGGGCTTCAATGCTCCATTACAGTCTCATAGATCATGCTTTTAGCAGGCCGTCAGTTTGAGTGGGGCTGCATTGAGCTGACATCACACTGATGCCCTACCATTGTTGAGTAGAACTAGAACATGGGAAAGTGTTTGGGGGAGAAAAAAATCCCATTCCAGGAACTGTCTTCTTCAATACTTCATTGTGTAATGCAAAAGCCATTCTGAACATGCAGGTCAGCGCTACTAACTACAACTGGTCCAGGAACAGCTCTAGGGGGAGTGAGTGGTGAAGGGTGGGGCCTCAGACAGTCAGCCAATCCGAGGCTAACTTCATTGATTGTGAAACACCGAAAAAATCTTGGTGCAAACAGTTTGACACATTGTCATGCCAAGTGTGTCAGCATAGCATACCCAAAAGATCTAGGCCTTTTCGCAGACCACTTGGGAGAGATAGACAGATGAGCCCTGTATGTTACCACAGGGTGATGGTAATGCAGTGGCTAAGGAGCCGGGCTAACATGCAGTAGCGAGTAAAAGTTGTGGGTTTGATTCCCAGATGCCATTGTTGTGTCATTGGGCAAGGCACTTAACCATGAGTTGCTCCAGGGAGCAATGGACTATATGCCACGGAAGGCTGTCTCAACCAGCACATTTATTTCCGGTGGAGCGTCAGCAACTGCATTTTCCATATATATTCTGCTCCTTTCTTGTTCACTCTGACACTAAACATCTTATTTATGCCCAATAGTCCAACTCTTTATTCAACTTCAACACACACATAAACCCCTTCAGCATTTTAACATGCTAATTCACTTGCTGTAACACCCAAATGGATCTGTGTAAACAGGCACACGCTAAAACAATGCAGGTGATGGTCAATCAGAAATGTTTGTGCTGGGTGAAAAGCTTTCCAGGAAGTGTGTGGCATATAGCCAATTCCAGGGGGACTGTAATCAATTCATATCTGTAAATTTCTTTGAATAAAAGTGTCAGCCAAATATGTCAAAAGAAACCATGGTAACCACAATTGAGATAGAGATGCATATTTCAATTACAAAAAGGATTCTCCATATCGTACAATGACCTTCAAATGTATAGTGAACACTTTATCAAGGTGTATAAAGAGGAAAAACATTCTGAGAAAAAAGCTCTAGCTTAACAGAAAAAAACAACAACAGCCTTGGACATCTACTCATATAGACACACTGATTTGTATGGGTGAGCTGCTTAGCTGTGCTAGTTTCAGTTTACACAAAGCCCCAAGAGGCTTTCTCCACTGCATATACTGTGTCCACTGCCAAGGAGATGTGACTAGGTCAGGGTTGGGTTAGTCTTTAAACACAGCTAAGTACACAGAGCTGCACTTTCCTCGTTCTCCTTTTATCTTTTGTTTATTTTTGTCATCTTCTGAGATTGTGAGAATGTGATCTATTATTGTGTTAAATGTTTCAAATGTAAAGCCCTTTGAGCTGCATTCTGTGCATGAAAGGTGGTATACAAATAAAGCTTATTATATTATTATTATTATTATTATTATTTTTATCCACACCACACTATTGATTTAATTCATTTGTGTTTATATTCGGTATTTCCTTTAGTTTCTTCCTGTTTCTGTTTTAGTCTAACATTACTTGGGTGCACACAGGTTATGTTGACTTTAGTTATTTTCATATCACATTTGTTGTTAGGCCTACGCTTGCATTCTTGTATGATTTATTTTTCAGTTTCATGTGCAGGTTGTGCATTGGGGCGTGTTCCCTGTTTTGTTGCTTATGTGGAGGGTACCTTGTCTGTTCCATCACCCTTAATGAGCAGAGCTTGATTGTTGAAGCCTGATTGGCTATTAGCTGAACATTTGTTGTAATTAAATCCTCGTGTTTTCTTTGGTGCGGGCCATGTGAGTATCTGTCTGGCATTGATGTGAATGTCTGGTTGTGTGGTGCTTAATTTAATTTAGGTCATTACGTGACTCACTGTGTATTGCTTTGTTTGGGGTTTGTTGAATTTAAGTTGAAATTTATTTTGTTATTAATTGTTTATGTACAGTCCCAAAAAGCAAAGTCAGCTAATATCGGACCACCAGCAGCTTTCATTCAACTTGTTGTGAGTATTACGAAATGTCACGTTATTACAATTAAGGAAAAGGTGTAACTGAATAAGGCCCCGTTTACACGTACATGGGGATTTTGGAAAACTTGCACATTTGCATAGTAGAGATTTTGGAAAACTTCAGTTGCATGTTTGCATGTAAACTGGCACAAACGGAGGTTTAGGCAGCCAACGTCACAGTATGCGCCAGAATTTGCACCTGCACCGAAAGTGCAACCTATGTTTACATTTTCATTTGGCTATGGTGATCATGGATGCATTCAGAGTAGAAGTCACATTTATGTTGGTGCAAACCCTTTTCATCTGTTTGCATTTGCAAATACAGTTTAAAAGAGAAAGAGGAAGTGTTGCTGTTGCTATTTTAGGGTTTCTGATTAGCTAACGTTGGCTTCTCGTTACACTGCCACCAACAGGTTTGGCATGCTCTTGACGGCATATATACATGGGTTAGTGTAAACAAAAACTTTTCTGACAGGTGAAAACGGAGAGGGTGAAATGTCTGTTTATGAAAATAGCCGGCCACGTATATACGTAGCCTAAAAAATGTTTGAACTACAATTGGCAAAACAGTGAGGTGATTGTCAGTACCTGTTAGTGGACTGCCGGGAAATCAATTAGCCAAACGACACCAGACCACGAGATCTGCCGACAGTGATCCACCAACCAGCAATTTTTACACCCTTATTGTTACCACGATTATTATTCATTTCCTCTAAGCCCTAACTGCCACTCAATAATGGTCATTGAACATCAATGATTTGTGCTGTCTCAATAAGTTATGATAGAACTGGACAGCCATGTTACATTTTAAGCTCCTTCCTTCCCCGTTGCTTCATTCATGAATCTCTTAGTGGCTCTTCTCTGACTTTGTGGCCTTCTTTGTTCCCGTTCCCTCACACAAAACAACTACAGCATCACATTTGCACTAAAAGCAGGTAAAATGATAGCAAAACCCTGGTGACATTGCAGCCCTTCACAACGTAACCGACATCTATCATCCTCGTATGCGCCCCCTGTCCTGTCGGGTCAACCTATTCCAGTGGGACACTCTCAATGCTCTGCACGTCTGGACACGGGAACATCACACCGAGTGGAACATCCAGTATATAGCTCTGCGACGTGGAACATGAGAATCCCCCTAGAGCGCAGCGCTCAAGCTGCTCCCAGACCTCCCGCTGTGATTCAATCCCCCGCCGTCTCAGGGGAGCGGAAGGCAACAGACTCACTTAAGACTATTGGACAGAGACGGTGAGAGGCAAGGGCATCGACCTCTTGCCTTGGTAGAAATGGCAAGGCATGGCAATAGATAGATAGATAGATAGATAGATAGATACTTTATTGGGGCGGAGCCAGACATTGTGAACATTCGGGGCTTAGCCCATTTTTTTTTTTTTTAAATAACCCCTTAAATAATGACTTCTAGTGAATTTTGTGTAAACTAATGGACACATTGAGACTTAAAAAATGTGAAACTAACATTCAACAGATTCAAGGTATCTGACTGGCACTACACTGTGTAAAATTATAGTTTTGGGTCTTTCAAGAGGCAATATCTGTTCATATCTGTTTAGCATGTACTTACTAGTTAATTAAACGTTTCTTATGGTTTGTATATTATGGTATTTGTTTATTTTCATTAGGCTATTGTTTGATATGACATTATTGTTTATTATTGCTATTCTCCTTCTTCCTCTTCCCTGATCTCATCTGTGTGACAAATATATAGAATATCTTATACTATAATATACATAATATTATAATATATTTTACAGTATGGCCAGTCATCATGATACAAGGGTATTTTAGAAGGAATGCATTATCATCTTGACATAGGCGTTTCTAAATTATATTAATTTTGTAATTTAGCAAGATTATTCATAGGTTTCATCAGGTCCCTTTACACAGGTGCATAAAATCAAGCACCTCGATTATGAATGCAGACTGCATGCTGCTTGATTAACACACTTATGGAAAGGGCCCTTTCCTCTCAATATATCAATGTATCATTTTTTAGTTAATAATTAGTTAGGCAGCCAAAACAACATAACATGACTTTTATATTTATGTGGACTCTTGGATTATAAGATCTGTGGTGGTGGATAGGATATCAACAAGGTTTTAAGGTAGGCTAACAGTTAACATTCTTTTGTGCAACATATGACACTGAAAAGTTGACATGGGCAGATAACTGTTAATGGGTTTTTCTGACATTTCAAAACAGTGTAGCCTAATTTATTAGCTACAAGACGAGGATCACTTTGTTTTGAGAGCTGGAATTTCTTATTCTGCAGTATGCTTAGCTAGCCAATGAGAGTACTGAATTTGCCTTTTCCGCCGACGAACGAGGACATTTAACGTTAAGGTTAAGCATTTAGTGCTAGGGAGCTAGCCAAGTAGCCTAACGTTAGCCTGCCTAACTGACTGAAAGCTCTTAACGTGAAATCACCAACCTGAAACAACACTATCCGTCAGTTCACTGGGCGATGCTGTTGCTTGAACAGAGCTGGGTGGTCTTTTGAAAAACTTTCTAATATCCATAACGTTTCAACAACATGTACACAAAGTGTTTTATCACAGACTGTAAAAGTGACAGACTTCTGACAGAGGCTTTTTGGAACACCGAAGCCATGACGTAGCGTTGTCAAGGCAGTATTTTCACTGGATCTAAACAAATCAATCTAACCATTGAAATCACCATAGCGGATAGCCCAGAGACCTGGCATAGATCGTGTAGCAAGTCAAATTATTTTTCAATATTAGGCTTTGAAAATAAGGGATATATTTCCTCAGTAATAGAGCATTTTGTGACATTTATAGAGAAACCGAGAGGAAGTTATATTGGAAATAAGAATTGCCGGGAATTTAAAACACTAAAAAAAGATTCGGGGCTTTTGAAAAAAGATTCGGGGCTTAAGCCCCCTAAGCCACCCCCTAGCTCCGCCACTGTTTATTAATCCCTAGGGGAAATTCAAGGTCACAGTAGCATACAGACATACACACACACATTTACTAACAGCAGAAAAAGTAATTAAAAGTATATAATATAAAAAAACACAACTAAGCAATAAGGACTGTAGAAGCTAAAGAATATACTAAATATACTAAAATACAAATTATACTAAATAAAACTTAATCTAAATCAATTTTAAAAAACAGTATCCACATAGTGGGTGATTAATCAATCATATGCGCTGACACACACACACACACACCACACACACACACACACCACAAACACACACACACACACAACACACACACACAGACACACACACAAACACACACACACACACAAACACAAACACACACACGCACACTGTTACATCCTGCATTGCATCTATTTCTCCTGTTCTGTATCACCGTGTCTTGTCTGTATTCTAGGCCTGGTCCTGTGTGCTTAATTGATGGGATGTGCCGGCGCGCGAGGCGTGTCCCAGCCTGACGGCATAAAGAGGGCCTGGTTATGGCGCGGCGCGCGGGAGAGAGTGGCTTGCTTTGTGTTCGATTTGTTTCTTTAAGTTGAATATCGTTTATGTAAACCTTTGCGTTATGCAATAAACCCCTTGGACATTTGTTTGTCGCCCTCTCTCCTGCTCTTTTGTTACTATTTGAGCCAGTAGTAACAAAGTGGTAACCTGACTCCGCCAGATGGATTTGCTCCGCATATCCATCTGGGAACTTTTCATTGAAGAACTTTTGGGAAGGGGCGGACATACTGGTTAGCTGATTGGATAAACCATCTGTCTATCACCACCTTTGTTGGTTATCGACGGGCCAAATCAACCAATTAGATGAACAAAGTATTCTTCTAATGCCGTTTAACATACAATTAAGTTAGGTAAAGTGACAAACGTTAAGATGTTTTAACTTACCATTTATGAACCTAATCAACGACAATTCCCATCAAGTTTTCACGGTAGGCCCTACACTTCTGAAGATAGTATATTCCTCCATTATGAACTGGAATCAGCCGTGGAGGATGTCTGTGTCGTTCATTCCTCCCAGCTGCATGGCTGAGACTCATAGCTTCACAGTTTACCCAGGAATACTTTCTAATTTGAATAAAACTTGCGCGATAGCTATGCTCATCTCTGTGGATGCCGTCATGTTGTTCGTTGCGTCACACCTCAACCCGCCTCAAAGCCAATGCTGATTGGACGTTCGTTTGGTGAACTGCTCCAAATTTTCTTTAACGGAAAGTATCCAGACTGATCTGCGAGTGAAACCCTGAAGCTCGCGAGATCAGGATGGTCTCACGAGGCTAACAAAGTGGGGGCTCGTTTAAAAAACATATTTCCGCCTGCACTTTAAACTGCGTCTATTGTTCTTGGAGTAGGCCAACGGGACACTCGCGTTTAAACGTCTTAAGGCCCTAAATGCAAACTCGGGGAAGTGAATTAATCTGTCTTGTTTCCGTTATTGAATCCACTGTTTAGTTGGCGATTGCGCTGTAATTTAAACAAAGGAAAAGCTGTGCTGTCGAATAGTCGGGAGTTATTTGCCTATTCATATCCAAACTTTATATATTGCGCCCTGAGCGGTTTTCGCAATAACAGGAATGTTTGTTGACTTGTTGGAGCCAGGACAATGGGCCTTCCATTGTAATTGAACGGGAATGTCGGACATGGAGGGTAAGTTCAGCGATATGCATTTAATCAATTAGGCATAACCTTTCTTTTTATGCTTACACTGTAGGTTGCGTGTTTTATGGGACGTGTGTTTTTTTGTTTTTGAACAGGTCCGTGGCTAGAGCATTAGTCTCGGGGGCACTACCGAGGTATTGGGGAAATCGCCAGATTACTGGTTGTTTAGCCATTCCTGCGGGCTTTGTGTTTAATCTATCCCACCGCAGGCCTGTTTGAAGATCCACGTCTAGTTATTATATGGGGTATTTTTGTGTGCTTAAAAGGAATGGTTATTTGGCTTATTGAAATGTCGCTGGCCTTCCCGGCTCATGTTTAGTTTATTCAGAATTTAGACTGTAATTTCGTATATTCATTTGAGTTCATAATAGCAATCTTAATTGTTTGAAGAATGGCGTCGCCTGTCGAAAAGTTTGTGGAGGAACCTTCGAAAGTTTTGTTAAATGCATTGACAAAAGAGCAATTAATAGAACTTGCTAGCCATTACAATATAGAGCTTACGAGTAAGCGATATAAAAAAGAGATAAAAAGTACAGTGAAGGCAGCCTTGTGCACCAAGGGTTTACTTGAAGCGTCTGGCGATGCATCTGATGATGAGGAAAAAATTCCTCCGACTCCAAGTCATGCTGCAAATTTAACCTTTGCTGAACAAAAAGAACTGTTACTCTTACAGTTAGAAAATCGTAAGATGGAACATCAAATGCAAATGGATAGGTTGCATCTTAATGAACAAAATGAACGTGCTAAACGAGAACTAGAACAGCAAAAGCTTGAACTCGAAGCTGAACGTTTGGATCTTAGTAAACAAGGGAGAATGCCTGGTTTAGGGGATCCAAAGCTAGATATCTCCACTAGTTTACGGCTTCTTCCTCCCTTTAATGAAAAGGATGTCGACACATTCTTCGTGTTATTTGAAAGGGTAGCAGACTCGCAGGGTTGGCCTGACTCACATCGCGCTCTTATTCTGCAGTGCACCCTTACTGGGAAAGCACAGAGAGCGTTCTCCGCTCTCAGTGTTGAGGATGCTAAAGATTACGAGTTTATAAAGGCGTCAGTTTTGAGATCATTTGAGTTAATTCCAGAAGCATATCGGCAGCGGTTTAGAGGTATGCGAAGACATCCAGATCAAACCAATGTTGAGTTTGCGAGAGATTTGCGGTTACAATACCAACGCTGGTGCGTCGCCTCTAACGTGTAAACAGTTGACAACATGACTGACTTAATAGTCTTGGAGCAATTTAAGAACACATTGCCAGAGCGTGTTGCGACATATATTGCTGAAAAACAGGCTGCGAACGAGGCCGATGCTGCGGTGTTGGTAGATGAATACGAACTAACGCATAAAGCTCATTTTGGCGAACGTCTGCGTTCAGCAAATGGACAAAGAGACGTGTTTTCTTTTCGCAATAAAACTCCAAACATTAATCCTCTGCCAGTTAGTCAAGACAGGTCAGGTGCTACATCTGATGCAGAGCAAGTTTGCCGTTATTGCCAAGGGAAAGGTCATTGGAAAGGGAACTGTCCAGTGCTGAAGTCAAAGGCCAAAGCTCGTTATTCGTTTGTGAAACCTGCTGCTTTAGCTGTGTCACCTTTTAATTCAGATGTTGTACTTCCTAACAAACTGAAGCCTAATTACACTCCATTTATTTCAGACGGATTTGTTTCACTAATTGGCAGTGAGAAGTTTCCTGTAAAAATCTTGCGTGATACAGGAGCATCAGAGTCCTTTATTTTGGTGTCTATTTTGCCGTTTTCTTCTTCCTCCAGGTCTGGGAGATCTCTTTTGGTGAGAGGTATTGATCTTAGTACTTTTGAAGTCCCTTTACACAGGGTTGTGCTCTACTCTGAGTTGGTAGAGGGGGAGGTTGAGTTGGGAGTACGCCCTGCCCTCCCCGTTGATGGGGTGTCTCTTATATTTGGGAATAATCTGGCTGGTGGGCGTGTTTGGCAGAGTAACCCTATTCCTGTGGTGACTGATTCTCCTCAGCTGAGGAATGAGCCCGATGACTGTTTAAAAGAGTTACCTCAGGTGTTTGCTGCTTGTGCTGTGACCCGTGCTGCTAGTCATGCTGCTGCGGTGGAGGCCCTGGAAGTTAAGGCAACTGCAGAAAAGACTAGGTTTGCTTTACCAGATTTTCCCTTGACTCTTTCTCATGAAGAGCTAGTTAAGGAACAGCATGAGGATCAATCTCTGTCTTCGTTGTTTGAGCGAGCTGTTCCTGCTGAGTGTTTTGAGAGTGTGGCTCATGGTTATTCTGTTCAAGATGGTTTGCTAGTGAGAAAATGGACACTCTCAACTAACATTTCACTGGGGGAACCATGGTTTCAGGTTGTTGTGCCTACCACCATCCGACAGCTGGTGCTGAAGACTGCTCACGACATGTTGGGGCATTTGGGGGTGAGAAAGACATATGATCGCATTATGCATCATTTCTATTGGCCTAAATTAAAGAAAGATATTGCGGCCTATATTAAAACCTGCCACATATGCCAGATGACTGGAAAGCCCAATCAGGTTATAAAGCCTGCACCTTTGCATCCAATACCTGTTGTGGCTGGTCCTTTTGAGCATTTACAGTTGGACTGTGTAGGGCCGTTGCCTGTTGCTAAAGGTGGATCTAGGTATTTGCTGACCATAATGTGTCAGGTAACCCGCTACCCTGCTGCCTACCCACTACGCTCTATTACAACCAGGTCCATTGTAAGGGTTCTTTCACAGTTTTTTTTCTATATTTGGTATTCCAAAGGTTGTCCAGACTGACCAAGGCTCCAATTTTATGTCTCGTGTCTTTGCTCAGGTTTTACGCCAGCTTCACATAAAACACAACAAAGCCTCAGCTTACCACCCTCAGAGCCAAGGTGCTCTTGAACGTTTCCACCAGACACTGAAGTCCCTTCTCCGTGCTTACTGTATGGAGATGGGACGTGACTGGGAGGAAGGTTTGCCATGGCTTTTGCTTGCCTCTAGGGAGGTGGTTCAAGAAAGTACCGGGTTCAGCCCTAATGATTTAGTCTTCGGCCACTCTGTACGTGGGCCTTTGGCTGTCCTAAAGGATGGTTTGGACCTTAAGGAGCCACCAAAAGCCTTGTGTGATTATGTAAATGGTTTTAGAAGACGTCTTTACGAGGCGGGTAGGTTGGCCCGTGAGAAGTTGACTAACACTCTAAAATGAAGGAGCGGTATAATAAACAAACTCAGCGTCGTGTTTTTGCAGTGGGTGATAATGTGCTTGCTCTTCTGCCAGTTTTGTCATCTCCTTTCCAGGCAAAGTTTTCTGGCCCATATACTGTTGTCAAAAAGGTTTCAGATGTTAATTATGTAATTGCCACTCCGGACAGGAGGAAAAGCACCCAGTTGTGTCACCTTAACCTGCTCAAGCCTTATCACGAACGTTCAGATACATTCAAGTGTAAAGCTGCTGCACAGCCTGTAGCTCTAAGTGACGCCAGTCTGTCTAATTCTTTTCCTCTTGTTTCTCCGGTGGCAGTGCAGGAGCAAGAGGAGATCAGAGCTCCTGATGATGGAGTTTTGCGTGCGCGGTTACACAATTCTGAGACATTGAAGCAACTTCCACAGTTGCTTCAACACTTGTCTGAGGACAAGTGTGCTGAGTTAATCAATTTAATTAATGACTTTCCAACTCTCTTCTCAGATACTCCGACTCAGACGCATCTGTTGGAACATGACATAGATGTTGGGGATGTTGCCCCAATTAGGCAGCGTTTTTATCGTGTTTCTCAAGAGAAGCGGAAGCACATTGATGCAGAGGTAGAGTACCTTCTCGACAATGGTCTGGCTGAACCTTCTGCATCAGCCTGGGCATCACCATGTCTTCTGGTTAACAAGCCAGATGGTACCTTTAGGTTTTGTACCGATTATAGGAAACTTAATGCTGTCACAAAACCAGATAGTGTTCCGTTGCCTCGTATAGAGGATTGTGTAGACCAAGTTGGTGCCGCCACATTTGTTAGCAAATTTGGCTACTGGCAAGGGCTACTGGCAAGTGCCTTTGACTGACCGTGCAAGAGAGGTGTCCAGTTTCATCACTTCACAGGGGTTGTTCTCCTATAAAGTGATGAGTTTTGGGTTACGTAACGCTCCCGCCACGTTCCAGCGACTGATGAACACCGTAGTCGCTGGTCTAGGGGGTTGTGCAGTGTATTTAGACGATGTGGTGGTCTTTAGTAATACTTGGGGTGGCCACTTGGACTCTATTAGAGCTCTGTTCCAGCGCCTTGCCCAGGCTCAGTTAACTGTCAACCTTGCAAAGTGTGAGTTTGCGAGGGCGACAGTGACCTACCTGGGAAAGGTGGTGGGCCAAGGACAAGTGTGTCCCATACGAGCTAAGACTTTGGCCATAGACCAGTATCCGTCACCCATAAACAAAAAAGAGCTGATGAGGTATGGTGGGTTTTTATCGTTGTTTCTGCCCAAATTTCTCTTCAGTTGTTGCTCCGTTAACTGACCTACTGAAGTCCAGTGTCAAATTTAGCTGGACACCTGATTGCCAGACTTCCTTTGAGACTGTTAAAGCTCTCTTAACTTCCTCTCCTGTCCTTGCAGCGCCGCAGTTGAACCGGCCATTCAAACTGCAAGTCGATGCTAGTCAGGTAGGAGCTGGAGCTGTTTTGCTCCAGGAAGATGAACATGGTGTTGATCGTCCAGTCTCTTTCTTCTCTCGAAAGTTTGTTTCTTATCAGGCAAATTATTCTGTCATTGAGAAAGAAGCTTTGGCATTAATTTGGAAACTTCAGCATTTTGATGTCTATGTAGCTGGTGCTGTTTCTCTGATAGTCTTTTGTGATCATAACCCGTTAACTTTCTTGCACTCCCTTCAAAATCCAAATCAGCGCTTAATGCGTTGGGCTCTTTTTCTGCAACCATACCATTTGGATATTCGCCACATTAAAGGCACAGATAATGTGATTGCAGACGCCTTGTCCTGTGCTCCCTCTGGTTAATGCCTTGCTGTTTATTATCCCATGCCTTTCTTTCTGTTGTTTTTTCTGTCTTCCAGGGCCCGGATTACAGTAGTTGTGACAGTTGTGAGATGGGTTTGGGAAAAGGGGGTTAAAGTTTTTTCCTGTAGAATGGTATATTTTGTAAATATTTATGGATATGTTGCACATTTTTGCACTATTTTGTACATTTGGTGTACTTTGGTGTACTAATTCTATAGCTTTAGTCACATTATGGTTGTGGTGTTATGTAGAATAGCCTCCAGGACCCGTCTTTTAAGGGGGGGGGGGTATTACATCCTGCATTGCATCTATTTCTCCTGTTCTGTATCACCGTGTCTTGTCTCTATTCTAGGCCTGGTCCTGTGTGCTTAATTGATGGGATGTGCCGGCGCGCGAGGCGTGTCCCAGCCTGACGGCATAAAGAGGGCCTGGTTATGGCGCGGCGCGCGGGAGAGAGCGGCTTGCTTTGTGTTCGATTTGTTTCTTTAAGTTGAATATCGTTTATGTAAACCTTTGCGTTATGCAATAAACCCCTTGGACATTTGTTTGTCGCCCTCTCTCCTGCTCTTTTGTTACTATTTGAGCCAGTAGTAACACACAGGTTAACAGGATAAGGTGTATGGGATGGGGTGGAGATCACAGTGCTGTGAGCGCAACGCAGATGCGGTAGCTGCAGGAGTCTCAAGGTTTAAGGCGCAGGGTCTGGAGATGACTGGCGAGTGCTCCACTCTTTATCGCCTCTCTGGCGAGATTTACAGTACCGACTGTAGAGAGAGAGAGAGATAAAAACGCCGATTGTGGGCGTTGTATGATGTGAGGCACTCTGCGGTGCATTACGATTCAGTAGTAATGGAACAGAGGGAGGCCATGGTTACTCACAAAAAAAAAACCCCGCAAAGGGGGCCATCGCAAATTTACAGCACTGGGCAGCCAGGCATCTGTTAGGATGCGGAGAATGTGAGTGCCCCTGCTGTATGCGGACAGAACGGATCAATCAAGCACGGGCCTCCACGACATTGACGGAGGGCCTTTTCCCCACAAGGAGCCCACAGGACAATATCTCACTACAATCGCTTTGATATTAGAGGGGTCTCTTTTTTTCCTCCTAAAGAGCCACTGCAGGTTTTCTCTTGTGCACTTCGCCTTCCCCCGGATATTGGGACGTGGTGGTGAGAGACTCGGGAGAGATATACGAGGGGACCTCGCCGTGCCTGTGTGGGAGATAGGCAGACTACAGTGGAAATCTGTCCCACAGCAATGAACTCTTAATTAAGATTGATCCGATCCCCAGCAGGCAGCAGTGCTCCCTGGGAATGGACAGACCATAAATTTCCTCCCTCCCTCCTTTTCTTCTTCCTCTTCTTCCTGTGTGTTCCGTCAGCATGTGTTCCTGCTGGAGCAATCTCCTTTTCCCTGCTGGGGTGCTCCAGGCGCTATCCCAGCGTACCCCTCTGAAGTCATAGTGAGACACATCCTGTTGCAGACGCAGAAACGCGCTAACCCCCTGCGACGAAGAGCGACAGTTGAATAACAAAAAACATGCTGCTCGCTTCCGAAAGTCACTGCGTTGTTCACTGCACGTCGAGCGCCACTAACATATGCTTGTGGAGAGTACACGCATGGTGAAAAAGACAACAGGGGTTATGTTCAGCCCTCTAATTTGCCACTGAAAAATACATCAGTAAAAAAAAACATAATAGTGCACTTCCTTAGTCAAGAAAAGTAAATGTGTCACAAATCCATCTACAGCCTTTTAAGAGAGCCCCACAGCAGTGCTTAAATTGTGTGTAAAGGGCGAACCACACACTGATGTCTGACTCTAGGCATAGGCAGTCACCAGTCACAAACTGTCACTTCCTCCGATGACAGCAGTGCCCTTTCAGTCGGGCTTGTTCGACCGCCTCTCACAGTCATAGCTGAGCTTCTTTGTTGGGCTCCTGTGGTGGTCGCTAGTCGCTGGGTAGAAGAGTGGCTCAGTACCACTGGCTCCCTGGCTCAATACACATGTGTAATACATTTTTAAAAAAGTTTTGTTTTACAAGTGTATGAGTGCTGTTTATGAGTGCTGTTAGGTGCTGTATTACGGAGCCCTAGAGGTGTCATCGCAAAATGTTTTGCATGTTGAGAGAATGTGCGCTCGTTTTACTACATTGTGCGCTCGTTTTACTAAATTGTACTCACGTTTAACTATATTGTGCACTCGTTTTACTAAATCGTACGCTCGTTTTACTAAATTGTGCGCTCGGTTTACTAAATCGTGTGTGCAATTTATTATATTGTGCTCTTGTTTTACTATAGTGTGCGCTCAATTTACTAAATTGAGCTCTCGTTTTAAGCATAGTAAAACGAGGGCACAATTTATTAAACGAGTGCACCATTTACTAAAATGAAGGCACGATTTACTTAAACGAGGGCACGATTTATTAAAACGAGAGCACAATTTGTGAACATGGTCATAGAACATTGTGTGCATGATCTACTTAAACGTGGCCACAATTTGTAAAACGTGCACTCAATATTGTCTTGACACATGTAAACATGAGCACGTTATAGTATATTCGAGATCTCGATCTACTAAAACGCACCCACGAATAATTAAAACGTGGGCTCGAAGAAATTAAATTGTGTGCACAAAAATGTAGTGTGGTGTCAAGGGGTATCCCCGGGAATGACGCCGGGAGGTGTGTCGCTTGTAGTGACGTAGGGGGAATCTCATTGATTGCAGTGCACCTGGATATAGCCCTGTTAGGTAGGCTATAGGTGGGAGAGCAGATGATTGTGTGTGTTTGCACAAGCCCCTTGCCATCTTCGTCCAGCTGAATGTTTGCCGAAGTTTTGAGTGTTTGTTAAGGTCCAAGTTTATGCAGAGCTAGTGGAGTGGTAGTGGAAACCGGTCATTACAACAGAGCCCGAGTAGCCTATGTAGCCTAGTAGAATTTCCCCATTATGGGTCTCCATAGCTGGCGGTTGACACCACAGGTGCCCCTGCTACAAAGAGTAGAATTCCGCTATAAACCATCCTGACCACCTAAAGGCTTTAATTAGCTGCGGTTATCATCACATTACCAATATGAACTGTCGCAGACAGCTGTAGGCCTAGTCCATGCCAAGGTAACACGAAGTTGCCACCACAGCACAGCGAGCTGTGAGAAAATGTCGGGAATTACTAAATGTGAGCACGAAATACATATTTCGAGAGCTCAATGTAGGCCTACAACGGGGTCACGTTTTATTATTTCGAGGGCTCAATTAAAGGAAAACGTGCTCACAAATTATCACGACCAGAAAAAATATCACTTAAAAGTGAGCTCTCCCGGGCTCCGTACTGTATAGACTTGGAGGAGAAAAAAATACCTGGGAGGACTAAAATAAGTTAGGACCAATAACCACCATTCTTGAAATGTTGTTACTTTTCCTACTAAGGCCAGAGACAGTATTGTGTCCCTTCATAAAGTTAAGGGTCAGTAAAATCGAATGCAGCGTCATAACAAATTTCACAGTGGTCCACAGCCATTTACAACTCTACCCAAGTTGACCATTGTAATAACTGCACTTGAAAGAGAAAGGTAAACGTGGAAGTTTGCTTCATTTTGCTTAGAAGCTTGTCTATAGTACAGAGGCCATATTTCAGCTGACTCGAGATGCCATGCTGTGGCATGAAAGCAGCAAATGTACTGTAAATGTGCCTGTATTGTTCCAGAGAAGTAGCAGTCAGCTCTCCAGGGGGACTGAGAGAGCGATGACTCATCATGTTCTGACCCGTCCCCGAGCCAAACACAAGAGCTGAGGAGCTGCGCCATGTCACCTCCTCCTCCTCCTCCTCGCTCCTCATCCTTCGTGCTGCCTTGCGACTACACACACACACACACACACACTAATACACACACACACTCACACACACACACACATATACCACAGAGGGGCCTGGATGCTCTCTTTAAAGCTTCATCAGAGATTGGCTCGTCTCTTGTATTCGTCTCTGCACATTAGTGGGAGTCAGCTGGGTGTGCTTAGTGCCAAGCTCTCTGCAGCCACAGACAGCACAACACATCACATCACATACAATATGGATCACAGAGCCAGGAGAAGAGCAGCATCAACATTACCAACACGCAAAAGGAAATAATAGGGATCATTATGTTGACATACACATAGCTTTAAGGTGATTTAATAATGATTTTTTAAAATAGGGATTAAATAATAAAATATAGTTGAGTAGGCTATCTAAAACATGTTAGTTAGGTCATAGGCCTACAATGAATTTAAAAAGAAATGTCAATCATGAACATATGCTTGTGATTTTTTAGTGTGATTGAGTTCACTTTCATATGTAAATGTATTTTACCATGGAAGACACTTGCAAGGTGAAAGCTCTAATGAAACGTTTCATGCCGGGGCAATTGAAAGGTGAAAACAATCATCACGCGTTTCATGTTTTTAAAGGATGCGGTTCGAATTCAGCATTCATTCACGACACAAGCATTACACATGCAGTTTATTTTCTCTAACCGAATACAAGGACACTGGCTTGTTTTGTTGTAGTTTTTTTTTTTTTTGTCGGTCAGGGACGTCTGTGCTCTGGCAGTAGTGTAGCGTGTGTGCTGTGTGCTTGCTCCCTCAGGGAGGGTCATGACTGCTGTGGAGGAGCTATAGGCGTCCGTCATGTTCCACCGCGTAAAGAGTCGCGTTAGGACAGTGAGTGCGCGGGCTGGGCAGCGCTCTCGGACACATTGCACAGCGACTCATGCGTCCACTGCCCACACTCATGGAGCTCCAGGCACAACCTTTAGACGCTGTCAAACTGACAGTGTGATCTCCCCAACAAAGGGAGCAGTTGGGAATACAGGCCTGATACGGCTGGACATTTCCCTCACCAGCAGCACAGTGAAACTGACCCTAACCCGCTGACATCTCCACAGCCCTGGACATGTGCAGCATCTCTTGGGTCTTTATGTAGACTTATACTTTTAGCTTGGCTGAGCAGCTCACCCATATAAATCAAAGCCGAGTAGAGTAGTAATTAGCCTCTATTACAGATTTAGTAGAAATAGATGCTAAGTGACCTAAGTGATTACGGTATATATCGGTTGATGAGCCATTTCTGCCTGTGTACCACAATTGAGGTAGATTCTGTTTTAAATTTGACTGCGAAGGTGTATAAAGGAAGACAAAAACACGCTCAATAGCCTGTATTTGTGAACAGTTTTTACAGCTGTTGCCACAGCAACCGTGGAAAAAAACAAGTTGAAATCAACGACCCACGACTGACTAGTTTAGCCTTAGTGTGTTCCTCTCTAATTGCTGATAATTGTGGTATTGTTAAGCCACAAGTGGTGCTGATGAGGTCTTTGTCATGCTGTCACAGAGATGTGGAGCTACCATAGAGACGACACAGCCTACTGCAATAAACCCATATAATTTAGACATACACAGGAAAAAAATATATATTTACAAGGTACTCTCATCCTTCTCTCATTTGCTTCACATTAAAATCAGTTACAGAGACATTTCCGTAACACTTTACGGTAAGGGTACATCAATTATCATGAATTCATGCATGAATTAATGATTTATACAATTCTTCATTTCTTAATATCTCATGAACCAGGACCTCTGTCTCTATCTACTGCAGCTCTTACTTAGGGCTTTCACACTTCAGGGTACCACTGGACACACAGGCCCATTACAACACTAGTTTCTATGCCCCCTACCTAGCCACTTGCACTCTGTTTGCCCATTCACATCAAAAATCCTCCAACACCAAATGAACACTGATGACCTCTTGTTGAAGGTGTGCATCAATGCGGCGATATCATGGAAGACACTTAATACAAATGTGATTTTCGTGTGAGTACGCCTGTAAACAATACCATGGTTACATCACATCCTGTTTTCGCTAGGGAGAGGGACGTTTGTCCTAACCAGCGGGAAGTGGGTAGGGACCAGTTTCGGAAAGGGACAAACATTTGTACACGTCCATGCGCGCGCGCGCGCACACACACACACACACACACACACACACAGTGAGAGGGAGAGAGACTTTTTCAACTTGGACAAAGGCCAGTCTCTCAGAATAGGCTCTCAGGGCTTTCACACTTTGGGGTACCACTAGACACAAACATTCATACACCTGCACACACACACACATACAGACACACACTTTAGAGTACCACTGCACATATACGCACACACACAGTGAGAGGGAGAAAGGCTCCTGGCAAAGGTTTCCATCACACCATCTTAAAACAGAATGACAGCTTGAGACTGATTTGCAATGCCACAAAACAGCATGTGCCTCGCGGGCCCCCAAGGAGCCTATGCCCTCCTATGCTTAACACAGCTGACCCCCTTGATTAATTGAACTCTCTTTTGGAAGGTACTATTTCACATTGTGGCGCAATATTGATGCCAATGACATAGTGACCATAAAATGCTTCATTCCTGTGGAGGCTCGATATTTTTTTTTTGCGCCTATCTTGTTTGACAGGTGGCGTGGAATATATGAGCTTTTCAGATCAGAAGGGGACTGAGATACGGCCGTGAAACTTCGGTTTGGCTGACTGTAGCTGTTTTGCGTTGCAGTGTCATAAATAGGTTGCTTGGCGCTTTGCTTTCTTCTGTCTTTACACTTTTCAGAGGATTTCTTGCAGCGCATGGTGAATCCAGACCAACAATGATGATGACGGGCAGCAACAGCTGCACTTCTTGTCTCATCCATGCTAGACGTTTTTTTCCTCTTCTTTATATATACGCAACATTACATCACATTATGTCGATAATTAATTTGCTTACCGTGTGTAAACCACTGTCAGCTGTGGTAGGCCTGTATTCACTTTTCGGTTCTAGCGTTTCCCCCCACAACAAACACTCGATTGCGTGGAAATAAATACTTTTCGGGTGCGTTGTGATTTTTTTTTGGACGGGGGGGGTGTTTTTTTGGAGCGTGCCACTTCGGCTCAGCGCCTCGTCAGTAGTAACCTAGTTTGAGTCCGACGAAAAAACTCACACATCAGCTGACCGCCAGCTGCACCCAGCACACACTCTCTCTGTCAAACTGTCTCTCTGTGCACCCTCTTTCTCTCTCTCTCTCCCTCTCTCTGTCCCTCTCTCTCTCTTTTGGCTCAATAGTGTTAGCCTAGTGTGTGAGTGGTTATCCACGCTAGAGCTACGGAAGCCTTCATAATGTCCGAAATTGGCAACAGCATAGCTTAGAGTGTCACACAGCCTCCGTTGAGATCATCATGACTGACCGACTGAATGAGAGGACAGTGCTTTGCCTCCACTGTGAGCCCTCACAGGGGAGAGACAGCTCTGATTTAGCAGGCAGGGAGTATCAGACACTTCACAGTGCACAAGTAACCAGCCCTATCCAAACTAAATAAGAAGCCATCTCGTGCGCTCAATATCTCGCATGTGCGAGATATTTTGAATTCTGTTCAGGCTTGCTTGTATGGTTAGGACACATATTCGTGGGCGAGAGTAGCGGGGAAACGCAGGCTGACATTTTGTTTGTCTGCCTCTGCTAGCGGAAGGGAAAGTGTGCTGCACATTTCAAGGTCCGCTGCACGCGGCGAGCTGGCTAGCGGTGCTATATCAATGTTATTGCAATGTCTGGTGGGGTTTGTGTGCCGTGCCACCGCATCTGTGGCCTCAGCCAGCAGCCCCCAAAACCCCTGGCAGTCCCAGCCAGTGCCTCTCTCACACCCGACCAGAGATGACGCTAGTAGGAAACATGCACGTTTTTAACAATGTTAACATCACTTCTATGTTCATATGTAAATGTTTTCCTCATTGAAGGCAACTCCTTGGGGATTACTTCTTTGTTCCCTAGGTCCTAGGCCTACATTTCCCAGGTTTATAAGGGATAAGTATAATGGGAACATGAAAAAAGGGACCTAGTTCTACTTTCCCCCTACATTCCCACATTCCCAAGATCCGATGCTTTTTTTGAGACTCTCACACCTGACTGGAAATGACACTCGTGGGAAACAAACTGTTTTAAACAGGGGACAGGGACAAGATGAGATGAGATGAGATGAGGTGTCGAGACTTATTGCTGTAATCCAGATGCATCGTACAACCCCCGCCCGAGTTGGAAAGTGTGAAATCTCCCAGCTGTCTCACGACATTTCACCGAGACACGCCCCTTTTTTGGTCATCATATCAACTGTCCCACTTGGGGCTCCTGGGAGTACACTGAGGAGAAGGAGGAGAACTGTAAGACTGGACAAAGAAAGATGGCTGTGCCCATAATTGATGGTAGTTAAGATGTATTTTCTTTGTATGTGTACTACGTTGGTTGTTTTAATGTTGATTTTAAATGTTACACACTTGATTACATTGCTGCTTTAATCCGGTCACCAAAATTCATTGCACGGTCTTGCTGTGTGTGCAATACAATGTAAAGTTTTGTTTTCGAGCTGGTTTGCTAAAGAGGCTAATGTAGCTAACAATAACAATCACTAGCCTGCTACTGTCCCTGTAATGTATCCGGATTACAACATAACTACGGAATAATCAAAATTGACTTTTTCACGCTCGCTGAGGCTACCCTAGGAGTTTTATTAGTCCAATGGCCCTTCGAGTCCTATTGCTTCTGGAAGCATCCATTCACTGCCTGTTGAAGAGAAAACCAATGACCAAGACGGGATTGTGGAAATAGGACCTAAGTGTAATGGGGAAAACAATAGTGATGAAGCATTCATTACTGAAGGTAACATGAAATAGGCCCTGGACTAATTGAGACAAGCAATCTCTCACAACAATATTAGTGCAAGTAGTCACTGTCAAATTAGCCGGCAGACATGATATTGTAATGGCCTTATTAAAGGAGGGTAATCTAATAACACCCCCTCCACCATTTGCAAATGAATGGTTTTAAAAATGTCATGTTGCTTTAGCCTGTATGAAATCGGAAATCCCCTCTGAATCTGGATTTCAGAAGGAAGGTTAATGAAAGTTGTTTGATAAGTCACACACGCGTGTGATTGCAACAAATGTTTCAGATCACTAAAGCTTCTCCTTAAAAATCTTTGTAACATCTTAGTGCCACAGATGCTACCATAACAACAAAATGCTAGCCTAGTAGCCTCCCCCAAGATATAGGCCTACACATTATGATGCATGACACAAGCTATTGCTAAGAGGAAAGATTTAGGAGGTTTAGGAGTTTCTCTTTTGAAGTAACTCTGAAGTGGACTCTACCAGGAGAGAAGGTGTTCCAAAAGCACTCCAGCTGAGCAGCCAAGATAAATCTTTCATGAAATGGGGCAGTTTGAGTTGGTAACAGCAGGAAAAAACTAGGATCTCACCTCAGCATCATATCCCAAAGGAACATTTTATGGGTGTAGTAGAATAAGCAACCCAAGCAGAGGCGACATATGGGACACAGTGATTTTTAAGCAAAACACAACAGGTATTTCTTCAGTCTCTTTAGGTAACTAAAATAAAGTGGTCTAATATAGAGCTGTCTATTTTAGTATTGGCATTCTTACATAGTTGTACAATGTATGTACAATGTACATTCTAACATAGTAATTTGTTTATGTAATATAATTCAGTAAGAATGTGTGGTAATGAGCTCAGCTGCAGGCTAGGATAAGTGTGTGGATTAAGTGCACAGACAAGTATACTAACAGGAGAGAACACACTCGAACTGCATCAACATTTCACTTAGCTCCAAGAGAGGCATTACTGCTATCTCGTAATTTAATCCTCTTAATACACCTTCATTCATGCTTCACTGGCTTAATTTTTCACTGTAATGGAAAAAAAGGTTAAATTAAATGTTGTTATTTTCTTTTTATTCCTCTCCTCCAGTCTAGATAGGTTGGAAGCTATAATGGACTGGGCTTCCATGGCTATGATGGGGAAATTGCTCTTTGAAATGAATTTCAGATTGATATGTCGTTTTCATGTCTACGTTCAATCAAATTCCGATGCGCTCCTCCACGCATTCCAGAGAGCGGGAGAGGGTTGACAAGGCAGACATTTGACAGCGTTTTTGATACACCGGTGTAATGAAATGTGCCTCCGTCCACGGCACATACAGGAGATGAAACACCACGGCAAATAAACCACTCAGAAACACACAGACATCATCGCATGGGTGGGTCTGAAGCTCACACACACACACACACATAACACAGCTCAGTTATAGTGTAGAAAAATTGCATCTATGTTATTACTGGAAAAAAAACGGCCTTTGTGCCTTTTGAAGTGTAACATGATAAAGAAAGCATGGGATCTATCAGTGAAGGAAATAAATAAACTATCCTGTTGAGCATATAGGTTCTTCCCCATATTTCTGCTCTTTCCATCACATTTCTGTCAATAGAATATGTAGGTGCCTTGTGGTTGCCTTGAGAGCACAAAGGTCAAAAGATGTATATTGCAGTGCTGTGGTAGATTTCTGTGAAAGTTTGACTCCAGGGCACCGTTGTTTGGATCAAATAAGTCCCAATCCTTCCAAAAAGTTCTGAACAGCACATACTGAAAGTTTGATTCAAATTGGATTACGTGATCAGAATCCTTTGTCCTCTTTCGACCAAACCAATTTTCAAAAAGTGATCCAATCCAACAGTGTACATCCCATCTGATCACTTTTGAACAACTGACCCCAGAGGTGATTGAGAAACGTCTGTGTGAGTACATCGGCTGAAGTATCCCACTGGTGAGAGGATATGACCTGAAAGTCCATCTCAGGCCATTTTAGGTTTGTAGGAGACACTAAACATCATGCAATGGGACACTACATCGCTTCTAAAGGTCAGGCTCGAAGCATGATATCAAGCATCGATTACGTTTATCCATCGAGCTTGATCACATACATCTTCAAACAGACAACTCTGTGGATAGATTATAGATGCCTGTGGTGATGTGTTACTTGGATGGTTTTCCACTCACCCCCCCCTTTTTTTTTTCCGGAATACTCTCCAATCTCTCCCCCACCTCCCCCTTCGCTCCCAGATTGCCCTTTCCATCCACACCGAGGCCTTCTCCCCCAGTTCACTCCTCTCCACCGCATGCGCTGCTCCTGTCAGGAGGCGCGCTAATCCTCAAAGAGCCCCGCGTCAGCCAGACGCCCTTTGAAGCTCTTCTGTGGATTCGTCTGGAGCCGAGGGCACTAAGCAGCTTCCAGGGCTCCCCCAGCGCCGTGGCTGCTGCCCCTGCTAGCACCCCCTGCTGCCTGGCTGCCTCACAGAGGGCTGGGGCTTTAAACAGCACCTGGGCTGGAGGTGGTGGGAGAGCAGCCACACCACACACAGGGGAGCGGCTAGGGGCGTTGGGGGGGAGAGGGTTGGGGTGGGGTAGGGTGGGATAAAAAGGTGGTGCTGATGGTGGAGGAGTTCAGACGTGTGCAAGAATATTGGGGAAAATACAGAACAGAGAATGAGGAGGTAACGTCTAGGTGAGAGCCGTAAAGGGTGGAGTAGGGTAGGATGGATGGTGGAGCCTAGCGATAGCCGTACTGTATACAGGAAGAGAGAGGAGAATACAGAATGTCTAGATGATAGTTGTGAAGAACATTTATTGAATGAGCTGGTTGGATTGAACAACATAGATTAGACAGCGCTTGCGTCTTTCTCCGTTTCTCTTGCATCATATTGTTTGTGTGCCTGTGACACAAGGAATATGAAGAGATACACCTGGACGCTTGAAAACTGATATACTTGTGTGTGTCGTCTGGGAGGAAAACCATTTTTCTGTGAAACCATAACATGGCTAAACGTGTTTTGCGGTTTGGCTCTTTCAATTCAACACAATTGCATTTATTGACTCACCTGAATCAATTATTTTCTTTAAACCCCTTGCCCTCGCTGAAAATAAATTCTTATTGAAACAACCCTCTCTCAGTTCAATTCTGTGTCATGCCTCCTTGATTGCATTTCTATGGATAACCTCCCTCCACACACCGTATTTTGTCAATAAACCTATGTGTCGAGAGCTCCCCTTCCCTGACAAGACCAGGCCACCTCCGGAAAAGTGCTGGAATATTACTTATCAGGCTTAATAAACTTACACTCTTTGAATTCTCAGCAGAGGAGCTTTTAAAAGTCCAAACAGAAGGAAGGCAATTATGCCGTCAGCATTGCTTAAGAGTAACCAGGCAACAAAGGACCTTTTATCTGACATTAGATGAATTCTATTTGCGAGAGAGACAGCAAGACACAGAGAGAGAGAGAGAGTGAAAGAGAAATCCTTCAACATTGGCAGTCAGAAGCCTGGAACTTCCGATGGTGCGAACCAGTTAATGAATTAAAGGCAAACAAACCGAAGAGACGGTCTCTCTGTGAAGCCTTTCAACTAAGAGTGCATAATAACAAGGCAAACTAAAAACATGATTACCCAGAGAACATGAGTGAACAGATATATGTGTCTGACATTGCATCACTACTGCAGAAAAAATTGACCAATGCAGCATTCACACTCACTCTGGCCATCCATCTTTCAATAACGAAGCACATTATACCATAATCAGGATTTGGACTCAATCCAGTGCAGAGAAAACCCAATAGTTTTCTGAAATACTGTTGGCAGGACTGATGCTGAGAAAACCAGCTGTGCCTTCGGTTGAATTCAAGTTCATGGCCGTGAAAGTTTGGGAATGATTTTTTAAGAGCCGGGCAAGTTATTAGGCTTCTTAGTCAGGATCATGGCAGCTGAGCTTATAGGATGGTAAAATTTACTGAGAGCTGTTGTGATCCAAAAATTTCCAATCCAGGAGAGGACAACATTGAGTAAGCAGCTCTCGGTGAGAGAGGGAGAAAGAGAGAGAGAGATTGAGAGTACATCGGCATATGGCAAGCCGATTGAGCATTTATTCAGATATCTTGATATCAGGCATAATTGTCATGTACATGCAAGCCATTTCTGTCCACTAGTTAACTAGTGAGCCATTTCTGTGTGAACTAGTTAACTAGTGACAGCCAAAATGCTCACTAGTTAACTAGTAAGGCCCAAATTCTCTCTAGTTAACTAGTTCATATGTTTCATATCTTACTAGTTAACTAGTAATGCTCAGCATGTTCACTAGTTAACTAGTGGACACTGAAATGTGCACTAGTTAACTAGTTTAAAGACTTCTATATTTTACTAGTCAACTAGTAAGGTACAAAAATGTTTACTAGCTGACTACTGAATGTCAAATTCCCACTTGTTAACTTCTATGTAATTTGGCCAGCCGCTTGGGCATTTATTCTGATATCTTGATATCAGGCCAACATGCAAGCCATTTTTGTCAACTAGTTAACTAGTGAGCCATGTTTGTGCACACTAGTTAACTAGTGACAGCATAAATGCCCACTAGTTAACTAGTGAACACATATTAGCTTCACTAGTTAACTAGTGAGAGCCAGAAATGTCCACTAGTTAACTAGTAAAGGCCAAAATGCATACCAGTCAGCTAGTTGAAGGCTTTTGGGTCTCACTAGTTAACTAGTGACCAGTGTTGGGAGTAATGCGTTACAAAAGTAATGTAATTACTGTAATATATTGCTGTTTTCGGTAACGCGGTAATGTAAGGCATTACAAAAAAAAAATCGGGTAATATTTACTCGGTACAAACTTCAGTAACGCGCGTTACAATGCAGTTTAACCCAAAATTAAGCGCTTGTTTTGTTTTGATACATATTCGCAAACACCACAACAGAGGAGAAAAAATCCGCGCAAAATAGTAGAACGTTATCTCCTGATACTGGTTGAATATGACTGTGGCTGCAGCAGACTCGCAGGCGGACTCTATTTGCGGGATGGACATAAGCCTACGCTCATTATTTTCAGCTTGTCAGAGACAAGGCTATGAAGAACATAGTTAAGCACTTTGTGTGCGAAACCGAAAGATCTCTCAGCTCGCGAAATAGCACAAGTAGCCTAAATTAATGAAACATCTAAAGTAGTGCCACGCTAATCTTTTTGATTCTTGATAAAACACAAACTATGCTGTTGTGCTGTGAACTTAAATTGAAGAGAATAAAGGGATAGAAATGCAGAAAAAGATTGTGTAGCCTGGCAGTGCCACCGCTCCCACCACGCGCATCACGCACTTTGCGTTGTGCACCAAAGGACAGAGGGGGCACCCAAATGTAACCAATGAATAGTAGCTTTACTGCAAACTGCGTTTCACTCTTCATTAATAACGTTTACAATGTCAAAATGCACTAACACGATGTTACATGCAAGTTTGATACCTTTTGGGTTCTCTCAATCACCACGTAGTACTAGAATTGGTGGGTCTTCAATCATTCGTTTTCCAAGCATTTAGGCTACATGAAGCACATGATATGCTGAGTCGACTGAAACGCATTCCATTCAGATAGCTAGGTGGATACCAGGCTCATAATTCACTTGTATTCGCAAAACGAAATGTGAAGCAACATGTCATTGCATACTTCCATTTCCAAAGCAATGAAGGTTGCTTAAAACAACTTAACATTGTGCATATTATTGTTAATATTGTGCTATCAATGTAACTCAAACAAATAAGGCTTGTAAACAAGAGCTGGCAAAAGGGCATTATGACAAGTAAAGATCAATGCTCTTAAAGTGACAGTGCACCATTTATAAGTAAAACAGCATTTCTTCATAAATTAATGTTTAAAAATACACAGTAATGGTCTGTAAATAATAGGTGAGCTGCTTTACTGCCACACATGCAAACTAGTGAGACTTAAATTGTTCCACTAGTTAACTAGTGGACAAAAACGGTCAGCTTGTTTGTGTTTTAAGGTGTAACTAGTTAACTAGTGAACAAAATATGCATGCCACTAGTTAACTAGTAAGGCCCACAACACCCTCACTAGTAAACTAGCGGGCATTTTGGCCTTTACATGTTAACATGTGAGTGTTTTGGCATCTCACTAGTTAACTAGTGGGGCTGCAATGGCCTTCACTAGTTAACTAGTGGGCATTTTGGGGCACACTAGTAAACTAGTGAC
>NW_027468664.1:11303554-11321054 GCF_046254945.1 Alosa pseudoharengus
AAAAAAAAACACGACAATGGTTTGCTGTAGTGATTAGTGCTCAGATCCCAGTTGTTTGGGAGAGGCCAGTGAGGTTCTAAGAAGGTTGTAAGAGACGACAGCTCCCCACTCCAGTCATCCAATGGCTCCTATGGAGTGCATAAGAACAGAGGAATAAGTAGGCTTTTGAAATATCACTCTTTTTCTCCCTCTCAGTTATTCTGCCCTCTCTCTTGTCCCTTTCCCACTCTCCCTCTCTGTCTCTTCCTCTCTCTCTCTTTCTCTCTCTCTCTCTCCCTCTCCCTCTCTCCGATCTGCTCTAAATCCTTTAGCTGGTGAAGCTCTGTCAGAGATGACACAAACTGAAGGCTCCTTAATCATCCTAGTGGCCAGGGCTAAATGAGCCGGCAGGCTCTCATGACGTTCACAGACTCGCTCTCTCTCTCTCTCTCTCTCTCTCTCTTTCTCTCTCTCTCTCGCTCTCTCTCTTTCTCTGTCTGTCCCTCTTCTTCTTTCTCTCTCTGCCCCCCCTCTCTCTGCATCTCTCTTTGTCCCTCTCTCTCTCTGGCTAGAGAACCAGAAGGAAGCAGCTGTCTTATGACCTCACCCCTGACGTCTGACGTTTCTGGGTGGCTTCACCAAGCTGTTAATGCTCGCACTGCCACATGTGTGGCATCTGAATAGCAGTTTGACCAAGTCTCCCCACTGCCAAGTGGGCCATCTTTTACCAGAGGGCCTCCGTGATTGATTGAAGTCTCGGAGTTCAGCATGCCACAGGAACCTGGCTTGAGTCTCGGACTGTGTGGACAGAAACTTGTAGAAAGGCCTTCCATTCACTGACTGTACTGATCAGTAGAGACTAATAATAAAAGCATTACCCCAACATTAGGAGGATTATACAAATGAATGGCATTGTGACAGTACCACTGAAGTCGGCATTTACACCACAATGCATGCTAATGCATGCTAATCATATCGAGCGCTCACCACGGCTAATATACAAACACATGAGAGGGCCATAAATATGTGTGGACAAGAATCAAAAAGGGCTTTGCCACAAGTACAAAGGGCATTCATTTGGCTGTGTATCCAGACATTTCTCTGTGAACATGACACCCATTTTTTTAATAACATTTTTGATTCTATTCAATGCAATGAAAGGCATACTCAGTACTACACAGGGCTTAAAGCAAAAAAACATGGCTGCGCCTGAAATCATCAGAAATGTTTGGAGTCATTAGTAATCATCTATTTTAAAATCTTAAACCTCAAGGCAAATCCCCTACCAGATTTCTTCTTAAAAAATGCAGAATCATATGTGGATGCAGGTACCCATTTCTGCCACCACAATGACTGTATACAGCCATTGTGTTACCAGGGCTTTAAGGTATCAAGCAATGTGCTGGAATCCAGGCTTGGTCCAGGTTTTTAGTTTACTAATAGCCTATATGTGCACCTGCTACTGCAGTTTGTTAACTATGGTTCAACTAGTGGAGCTAAGTGCTGACATCTGGAAGGCGGTGGGCTTAAATTCTCATGGGGCGTATATACTGATAAAAAAAATCATATATCTTATCTGTACTCTGAGTTTATTTTGGGATGAAGCCATCTGTTGAATGAATATATGCAAATGTGTGGCTTTCTGCAGATGATATAAATCAGTCTGTGAATTGACTGACACTGCAGCCCCCTTGTCATGTCAGAGCATTTTGTCGAAGCGAGAGATTTCCTCAACTTACCTGTGGTGGTATGATAAAAAGCAGGGAGATCAATACCTTGTCATACTCTTGAGTCAGGAATTTGAGTAGGCGGGGGGATAGTCAGGGTGAGAGTGACGTGTGTGTGTGTGTGGTGTGTGTGTGTGTGTGTGTGGTATCTGTCTGTATGTGTGTGTGTGTGTGTGTTTGTGTGTGTGTGTCTGTGGTATCTGTCTGTCTGTGTGTGTGTTTGTGTGGTGTCTGTCTGGGCACCCTGTGATCCCTCACATCAAAGGGGAAGGGGCACGGGTGATGGAACTGAGGAACTGTCAGAAGAACGAAGGAGGAGATGACTCAGAAGTTCCACGGAGCAGAGCCTTGCTGTTAAAGGTTCACATTGATCTGTGGAACTGTATTCAGTCTTTTCATATGTGCATATGTGAGTGTGTGTGTGTGAGTGTGAGTGTGAGTGTGAGTGTGTGTGTGTGTGTGTGTGTGTGTGTGTGTGTGTGTGTGTGTGTGTGTGAGTGTGTGTGTGTGTGTGAGTGTGAGTGTGTGTGTGTGTGTGAGTGTGTGTGTGTGTGTGTGTGTGTGTGTGTGTGTGTGTGAGTGTGAGTTGTGGTATGGGAGTTGCACCTGTAGTTTACATGAATGCTACTTTGTGGTGTGGTGGTTTCCACACTCCACGTCCAGATCAGAAGCGAAGCGCAGATCCACATTTTGAGTGTGTTTGTGTGTGCACGCGCATCCATCATGGCGTCCATGCTGAGTTGGGAGTAGTGAGAGTTCCTCTAAACTACCCTAAATCCAGCCCGCACACCCGTTGTAATTGCCACCGTTAATGCAAACAGATGCATAATGCTTTGGAAAACGATCTTGACAATGCGTCTACTGTCGACCATCAAAACAGTGCACAGACAAAATGTGTGTGTGTGTGTGTGCTTTCCTGCATGCATGTGCCTGAGTGTGTGTGTGCGTGTGTGTGTGTGTGTGTGTGTGTGTGTGTGTGTGAGAGAGAAAGTGTTTGTATGTGTATCTGTGTTTGAGGACATCCTTGATATGAAATGTCCCCAGTGTGACTTCTGAGAGTACTGGAGCAGAAAAATAAACCTTTGAGCTCCTACAGTTTAAATCTTTTCCCGGACTGTGCCAATAGCATTCCCCTCAGGGACCAGGAACACATACTCCGGTACCCAGCAACACGGCCCACTTTTGGCACAGATCGTCGCCACGTCGACTCCCTGGGTAACCATAGACGCTCCAGAAGGGGAGTCGACGAAATAATTCCCTCTGGGAGCAATTACACATCTGCACGCCGTCCCTTTGAAGTGATCTGGCGGAACAAGGCCAAGCATCCCACATCTGTCTCGAAATCAGAATGTTCAGAGAGATACAGACAGCCGCTAACACTGATGGGCACGAGGAGAGACTCCTGGCAGCTAACCCGGTGGAGCGCAGACATCTCCAGGGCCATAATTCCCCCAAAGCAACAAGACACATATCACTGCATAGGACTGAAGGCAGCTACTTCACTCAAATTTCCCTTTTTAATGTCAGACGGCTTTGTTGAAGAGTGCCGCTCTTGAATTGCTAAATCATGACAATGTCAGAAGTCCCTCATTGTAACTTGACAGCCATACATCTCCACGATGACGTGCGATTCGAAAGAAGTCTGAACTTGAGATGAGATTCCTTTATATTTTGAATGACTCCAGAAAGGGTACATTTCTGTGCATGTGCATAGACCAATCTGATAAATCACTGGGTAATTTATGCCCACAGAAGTTGTTTTCCTGACCGCTCTGACCCAAGGGGTGACTGCAGAGCTGAAAGCTTCATTTGGCTGTATAAAGAAAGGTGGGGAGTCTGGGTGTGTACCCAGGCTTATACTGTCTATAAAGAACCCATCTCTAGCAGACAGACAATTCTGTGCAAAACTCATAATGTCTTAATGGGTCAGCAAAAAAAGACAAAAGAGAGACCAAAGGTGGGTTGGGGGTGTGTGGGTGGGGGTGTGTGGGTTGTGCTCCACAGAGGGAGGCGGAAGTATATTTAAAAATGGGTTGACCGCTGAACCAAAGATGATTTTAATCCTCTTTTTCACTACACAGTTCCTTGAATGATTTCATTATACACTTAATTTAGCTTTTTCTTTGCGGCAATTTAATGCTTGACAAGTTAATTGAACACCTCAACACAATGAAAACATTTCAGCCGATTATTATCAGTGTGCATTTGTGTCACAGGCACATTGTGGAATGATAAACACTTCCGTAGCCAATTTATGACTGAAATGTTGACATTTTACATTTCCACAAAGTGGCTGCTTTAGAAAATGCCTCTTATCTTTAATGCAAACATTACAAAATGTTCCCTCTATGTATTTTAAAGTCACTCAATTGCTTGTTCCAGATGCAGAGAACTGCCACTAATAACAGACCAATCCAGAGAGAACCGGGCACTTCACATTGACTTTTATAACTGCAACCTCAAGACAGAACAGGCTGTCTAAAATAGAAGCAACCATGCCAACAGATGCCAAGGATGGCTCGGAGCTGAGATGCTGACAGGTCCCCATTTGAAGTCATGACACGCTTCTGATAATAAACAACCGATAATGAAAGCCAACACGGACCGTGACAACCTCAAGAGAAATTTGCGGGAGAAACCTACAAATTATTGATTCAGGGAGAAACTCATCTAGGCTTTCAGCGCACCTCACACATGATGTACGACAGACCAACAGGCGGGCTAGGCGGGAAGGTGTTTGTCAGGTTTTTTTTTTTTTTTTTTAACACACCGCATATTTTCTCCGAGATGAGACTGACACAACAATGTACCACTAAAGGTGTTCCTGCTGTGGATTGAATGAACCATGTTATTCTGGGCCAGGAGCAACTGATGAAGTGAAACGATCCAATTCAGCAAAGTCACCTTGTCACCGTGGGCTGTAAAGACAGCAGAACAAATCATCAAGTTCCTCGGGGGTGTAAGGGGGTAGAGGCTTTCGACTTTCCACACAGAGACAGGGGATGAAGAAGAACTCATGATAAACATCTCCACCCTGTTGTCCTGTCCCGTATCTCAAGGTTATGAACCACTCTGGGACTGAATAGTGTTGAGTGTTTGTTCTAAAATGAACCAATATTTTCCTCTATACATTCATTGCAATAGGTGACCAATTGTACTCCTCCCAACTACTGTTCCTACAGTCAGACTGCATGTACATTGCCTGGTGATGTGGCTTTAAGAGAGACACTATGTAGTGGATGATGTACAAACAGCCCACAACAAAATAATTCTAATTCAACTATTTCTACTAATTCTATGGAATGCTTGATTTGAGCTAGTTCACAGCGATTTAATGGTCAATGTATGCTACTGGTTGAATCCAGTGGTACAATCTCACTGCTTGTTTTCTTTTCTCTGTTTTCTATCTCTTCTATCTATTTAGAAGAGCCCACACACCAACACAAATTTATGTTTTTGTTTATTTAAATCTATATTGTGTTGTCAGTATTGATGAGCCAGTTTCACCATGATCTGAAAATACTTCATAGCCTATAGATAATTTGTTTTTGTAGCATTATGAAAGAGTCCAAAGGCCATTCAATAAATACTTTGTAGTCGTTTCAGATCAATATTCATTGTAAAATGATTGATTTCTTTGATAAGTGCCATCCTAATGACTTAGATCATGCAAATCCAATTGATTTTAAGAGGAAAATATACCTTACCAGGTCAATTATGTACATAGACGTAAGGCAGTACGTTTTCCCCGGCTAATGACCAGCTAAGGTTAGAGTATGATAGCCTCTCTGAGTCTGCTCTCTCACGCGGTCATTGTTTTCACACCGATCATTAAAATGAATGGGGAACTAATGCACTGTGCACACGCTCTGCTTGGCTTTAATGAAGATGACCACATTGTAAAGGCCATCAGTAACCTGCTCTACCCACCTCAAAAATGCAGGACTTCAACCAAAAACTCCAACTGATTTAAAAAAAAGCAAACAAATGTGTCCGACTAAATCTCGTCTAGTGCATGTTGATCTAGCGCTTTATGGCTTTAAGGTTTATAAATGGAAACCCCACGACCTCCTGAGGCACAAGCCAAAGCAGTCTTGTGATAACAACAGAGCCGGGCTGGGCTCTGGTGACAGCCTGCTGAACTCTCAGCTCAATTCGAACCGAGGAGAAGGCCAAGTGGGAGACGGAGGGGGAAGAAAAAAGAAATGAGTTGGCGAAAACGATTTCGCCTCAAGGCTCATGGAGCGCCTCCAAAAATGTCAGCACCTCTACCTGCGCTATGTGCCATTTGCCTCCCACTTTTTTTCTTCCTTCCCGCAGTCTTTCTCAGCAGAGGTGGAGGTCACCAAGCCCCTCAGGACATGGCACATGCCCACAAATGGAGAGAGCAGGCAGGATGGCAGGGGGAGAAGAGAAGAGAGGAGGAGAAGAGAGGAGGAGAGGAAAGGAGAGAAGAGGAGAGGAGAAAAGAGGAGAGGAGCGGAGCAGAGAGGAGAGGAGAGGAGAGGAGAGATGGGGAGAATAGTGGGATATAGAGGGAAGGGCCGACGAGACAAGGGGGGGGGGTCCCTGCCAAGGCTGGGGGATTGCCCCCAGGGTGCTGGCCTCATTGCAGGGCAAGGCTGGTGAGCCCCCACAGGGAAGGGAGGCGGAGGGGGGGCAGCTGTAAAGCCCTGAACTGAGAGTGCCAAGGCTGCGAACTGGCACAGTCTGCCAATGGGGTCAGAGGGTCTCTTGGGGTGGACTGTGGAGAGTGCTGATGGCCCAGCATCAGCCTGAACTGGGTTAGACACAGGAGCTACGCCATGGCAGGCTTGATGAATTGTGGCCGCTTCCTGCTGAGATGAAAAGTCAAAGGTACCTCCCCACCATCACCCCAACCGGAGGTCACAAACCATTGGTGTAAACCATTGGACAAACCATTGGTGTAAGACTGTGATTTGTACAATGCATGATAGTTTGTCATGCTTACAGCGATAGCTCTTGGTGTGTCAGTGTTCCTAGTGGCATGGTAGAGATGTTGCTTTGCCAGGAGATAACAGAGCCTTGTGATGGTCCATCTGGCTGATCATGTGGTTAGAGGGGGCTGGGGTCACCTGCAGAGTAGTTTCGTTTCAGATTGCATTGCAAAATACCTAGGATGTGCATGGCTGATTTTCTTCAGCATTTTGATTCAATAATTGACTGAATGAAATGATAATTCATGGTCATGTGCATCCGTTCGATCTGGACCACATAATTAAAAATCATCAAGTAATACATTCCCATCGGTCAGACACTTAGAAACTTCATCCTTGTTCAATGTGTATTCATGCTGGTCTTTCACAGCACCTTGGACATGAGATTTCCTCGTCCTCATCCACCTCCTCCCCTTCTCCATCTGTTCAAGTTTGTATTCTCTCTAGCCAACCTGTGGGATCAATGGGTGCACTTGCCAGTTATCACCATAGCAACAATAACAGCAAAAACAGATTTGAGGGGTATGTCAACAGCTATGAAAGAAGGTCAGCGGTATGTTGAGCCTAAAGCCCTCGGTGGGTCGGATTTGACAAGCAGAGACCAAAGTTCATGGCTATTGCCTTGTTGCTTGCCAAAATTAAAGTGAACAATTGACATTCAGATTTAAAACTTCAAAGAAAAAAAATTACAGGAACATTCGCTTGTTTGTCAATTTTTTAGCACACTTCAGATTTTATGCATAACACACCACTAACCTTGCTTTGTAGTATACCCCCCTAGGTCTTCCCAAGACCAAAAGAGAACCATGTCATGATGAATTTCTTGAAACCAACTTAGTGTTAATGATTTTGGAAGTCTGTTGAAAATGTAGAAGTTGTTGTTGTACACTCTTGGTGAACTATGACTCACAAAAAGTGAACACCCACACGCAAACAATTCAACACTGCTGAAAGATACTGTTTAAAATATGAATGGATTTTTTGCGGGTACAATTAAGACCAGCATATTATCAATGAGAGGGAAGAGGTCAGAAAATGGCCATGCATGCACACATGTTTAAGCACTACAGAAAAAAACATAATCAAGACAAACACTAGATTTG
Organism: Alosa pseudoharengus; assembly: GCF_046254945.1. Lineage (NCBI taxonomy): Eukaryota > Metazoa > Chordata > Actinopteri > Clupeiformes > Clupeidae > Alosa > Alosa pseudoharengus. The sequence continues at coordinate 11,311,322 of NW_027468664.1, forward strand.
AACAACGAACAGAAAAACAAAGAAGCTTATCTATTGATGCAAAGACAAAAAGAAGAAAAGGTACAGGTGTCATTTTCTTTTTTTGTACAGAGATTCGCATTTGCTTCCAAGATTGACAGGTTCTGTCCTCGTCAAAGAGCCGTAGGGTGATATTAAGCTCAAACGCAGCATGAGATTGTTCATGGCTAAAGCTGATTTTTCAAAGCAGCCAATGCTGAACAAAGCAGGCAAATTAGCCTTTGTTGCCTGCCAACCATGTGGGTGTTGCAGAGCCTGTCTGCCAAGCACATCACCCTGGCAGGGATCTCCACAGCATCTCAGGCGTCGGCGATGCAATAAGACATGCTGATGTCAGGTAACACTCTCTGTGAAGAGTTTTGGAAATGAATAATCCGATTCAGTTTTCTCTCCCTCTACTGCCTCTTCTTCTCTCTCTGCATGTGTGCTTTATGAAGACGTGTGTGTGTGTGCAAGAGCAGTGTGTGTGTGTGTGTGTGTGTGTGTGTGTGTGTGTGTGGTTGATACCATTTTGAGCAGTTCACTGCACACACACACACACACACACACACACACACACACACACACACACACACACAAACACAAAGCAAGCACCAGAGTGAGTAATTACCCAAGGAGCTGAATGTTTGTATAGTAGATATGTAGGTCATACGGGGCCCTCAACTCCTAAGCAAGGGACAGAAGCCGTTTAAGTTCAGGGCCTCCATGGTGCCCACTTTGACCACACGCCCAAGGCCGCAAACGTAATCGCGGCTCTCTGTGACCCATGCCTCTGTACGGCGTCTCCTCTGCGACTCCTCTCGTGATAGATGGAGATGATCTCTGACTCCAAGGCAAGCGGTGCACCAGGTGATTCTCCCATGCGGATGTGACAGCGGCGTAATGTGAAAACCTCTGAGATTAATGAGGTGACATTGGCACCTGGCTCCCTGCAATATCGGTCTTTATCTGTCTGCATTGTGAAGCTCTACTCGCGCAGCACTAGCTCTGGCTAATTAAAAAACATATAATTTATCTAGAACTACCTGTATCAGCTAGTCATGGATGTCTTTCTACGGACCAATTTTGAAGTCAGAATAGAATAGTGACAAATACAATAGTACAATAAAAATAAAATAGTTCTCCCTTAAAATCTCTATTCCATGTTTCATGTTTCATTATGATTGAAGCAAGGGTTTTTCACTGTGCAATATTAACACATAGATTTTGTTCCTCTCCGTGAGGTGCTTTCAAGTGTTGTCTTGTTATTTCAAAGACCATGGAAAAACAATACACATTGTACAAGTATATGTACTCTAAATCCCTGCTCGCAGGCATTTTTTTTCTGTCAAATTATCCAACACAACACCCCAAAAATCCCACGTAAGAAGATGCCTTACACTGTATGGCTTACGGGGGACACCCTTCAAGACGCAGCCAGCGCAGACCCCCAGACCCCCAGGGGAAAGACCACATGTCTTGCACCGCAAATGCTCTCCTGTATGCAGACACGGATCCTGTGGAGTCTGGCACTGAAAGTCTCCCCCCTCCTGGGCAATGTCTTGGAGGTATGAGTCACAGCTGTCAGGGTGTTTGAAATGAAAAAGAAGTATTTGGTTTTAAGGGGCTGTGTGTGTGTGTGTGTGTGTGTGTGTGTGTGTGTGTGTGTCACACCGCTCTTTCAGAGATGGATGGAGGCAAAAAGGCTTTCAAGCAGGATTTGGTCTTGCCCTTTTCTTACTATTTGGGGGTGGAGGAATTTCTCTCCCTTTCTTTAGCAAGCCTCTGTGCCATCAGTCTTCACTTATAAGAGCTTCTCCTGGCTTGTGAAATGTCCTTTTGCATTTAGCCAGCGGGGATTGAGGAGAGTGGAACTGATCTCACCTGTCAGAGGGGAGATGAATCAGAGCGGTACAACAGCAGGGGCTTTCAGGTCAACGCCAGCCTTTCTTCATCTGCCATCAGCTCTCGCCAGAAACCCGTGATCTGCTCGCCTTCAAAGCAACACTATGCAACTATTTAACCATTTTTAAAAAAAAGATGTTGCCTTTTCAAAGATGGCAATGGTTTTGATATCATATGCACATTGATGCACGCGAGAGCACCTTATAAAAATGTAAGAAAAGCTGAGGACACTGTCAGCTATATATTGCCAAAACATGTTCGTTTACATGCCAGCAAGATTTTATCAATGTTAACTAAGCAGTTGTTGGTGCTTTGTATTCAACTGATTGTGACTCAGGGACCACCATTCTAAATAAGAAGCAACCTTAGGACCCTTGTAGTGTGGATGCATTTCAACATTAGCAAAGGACAGGCTACCATGGATAGACCATATGGACATTATAGGGGACACTATTTTAGTCCGGAAAGTCATGTTGGCATTTTGATATAATATGTATTTGCATGAATTTGATTATTCACTAACATTAATTAATACAAGGACATATAAAATAAAAAAACAGTGTGTCCCTCAGTGAAATTACTGAATGCATGGTAATGGATCACCTGTAGTGTCTTGAAAGACCAATGATTGAAAATTCCTGGTTTAGACCAAAGCTCCTCATTACTACAGCATTAAAGTCTAATATTCAAGGAAGCTCTCAGACTGAAGGCATGGGCTTCATCAGCTTCACTGAGCGCGAGTGGCAAGCTATACATCAAGCTTCATTAGGGGTACTTATTATGTGTGTAGCAGTGATGACTTATGGCAATGCATTAAGCAAACTACTGACCTGAATAAGGAGCTGTTTAACATACGCATTTGCTGTCGCAGCTTTACATTCAGATTAGGTCATTAAAGTCTGCAGAGCGGCAGGACAACTTGCGAGCTGACATGTATATGTGCTAAACGATTATTTACTGAGAAAGATGGTGCATGGTTTGCTCATAGCCATGACCCTTACGAAGCAGCATCTCAAAACGATTATGATCTTTTGGGTGAAGCTGTCAGTATATGCATGCGTGAGTGTGTCGTAAACTACATGTGCTGTTATGCCATTGACATGCTGTCTGCTGTGTTCATGCTCTGCATTCCCTCAGCTCACTCTGCCTCCTTTGTGAAATGATTGCTTTAATATGACCTCTGGCGAATAGTGCAGTTGTATCTTTGCCTGTCATGCTAGGACTATAGACATGCAGGCAATCATTACTCAATGTGTCACAATGGAACACTGAATAGACAAACAACAAACTGACATTAAATGTTTTATTATCAAAATAGACATGTAACTTTCAACATTTTTTCTGACTCAAATTTCTGAAGACCACTGAAGCTGCTTGCAGCCCCATGGAAAATCCATTATTATCTTCTTCATCTTCACAGTACTTAACAGCATTATACAATGGATGGTATTTTTTTTTTAACTATTTCCTTTTTTTTTTTTTAAAAAGAAAGAATTTGTAAGACTAAAACAATCCCTTTGTCTTTCTTCGGTATTAATACCGAAAAATACCAGCCGCAAAGCAAACACTGTTCATTTGTGAAAAACATGGCAAAGTAGCCATTTGGCACAGTTGTATCACACACAATAATATTGTCAGCCAATGAGTGGCCTCAGGCTGACAATATCACTGGTCCAGTTTACTTGTGATTCGTCGAGATCCAGTGGGGGCTTGCCCTTCTCTCTTCATTTTGTTGACTTGTCAGAATTTCATTTTTGAAAGCTTGAGATACTGAAAGAGAGTTTAGTCTTTCAGCGCTTGAGTCCAATTGGGTAAAAAAAAAGGAATTTATTTCCAAGTTGTTACTGCAGCCGACTGACCCTGTGAATATTGAAAAACAACATGTAAGGCTTCTTGGTATTTTAAGGGTATTCTAGTCCTTTTAAACTCGCTATTCACACATTTTGAAATTGAACTTTTTAACAAGGACATTTTACAAGCTTACCTGACAACCCAAACTGGAGTTAAACTCATGAGGGCAGTTTTGTTTTGTTCTGCATGTTGAGTTTTTGTTCATTTTGAAGGGGCTGAAATGCATGATGGGTGAGGATTGGGCCAGCCATTCCTTGCGATTTTCATTACATTTAGAAAGGAAACAAAAAGGGGTCAAAAGGTCAACAGGTCATTGACATAACTGGAACCATATTGTGTCCATGTTCACAACGGCCTTGAGGGCAAGCCCACTGGTTGGAAAAAAGTCTTCTTTTCACTTTCGGAATTGTCTGCAGTCTGAAACATGGCATCCCTTTGTCTGTTGTTGGGATACTTGGGTGGCACAAAAGGGTGCAGTTCTTGAGTTTGAGTGTCTTGGAGTATGTGTGTGTGTGTGTGTGTGTGTGTGTGTGTGTGTGTGTGTGTGTGTGTGTGTGTGTGTGTGTGTGTGTGTGTGTGTGCGCGCGTGTGTGTGTCTGTGTGTATGTGTGTGTGTGTGTGTGTGTTTGTGTGTGTGTGTGTGTGTGTGTGTGTGAGTGTGTGTGTGTGTATCAGCTGGATGGATGGGTAGAGCTAGCTGTTGTTCTCGGCCGTCATGTACTTGAGTGCAGCGAAGCCATATCGACGAGACATGTTCTGCTGGAACTCCTCCTTGAGCGTCTTGAGGCAGACGCGGTACTGTTCATTAGAGCGGAACTTGGTGATGTCGAAACTGGGCGCATGCGGCATGTGGATCATGTAGGCGTTGGGCAGAACCACAAACTCATACTCCTGGAAAGTGAAAGAAAAAAACATAGAAAAGCTTTCATTATGATTAACCTCTCACGAGTCTGAATATCGACGCTAAACTTTCATCTTTCATTTTCATTAAACTCTCCTGGTAGCGTTTCTCAATCAAGGTCGATATCAGGAGAACTAGCAGTTCGTTCCCTTGAGCAATCATAAGCCTATTTGCAATTTTATCACAAAATCAAAGACTTTTTGTGCTTGTACTCCAGGGATATACATACACTTAGTGTGCTAGGTACGTGTTCCCTTTGAAGATAAATTGCATCTAAAAATCTTCCTAAGGTGCGCACAAGAAAGAAGAAGACACGTTGAACCATGGGTCTGTACCTGAGCGTCCAGCTCCATGATGTGGGCCACCTTGTTCCAGCCGAAGCCCACGAATCGTCGGTCGTACTCCGGCGAGTCCCTCCTCACCATCACGTACGGCTCAAAGTCCGCCTCCCACTGCACGCGATAGGGCGTGGTGGCCGTCCGCCATTTGGCAAAGTTGGTGGGGGCGTGGCCTTTCATCCAGACATGATACCTTGTGTAATGGTAGAGATAGTTGTAAACACTCAAACGATAACAGTGGACACAAAAAGTGAAATCATGAGTTTGCAAAGACTGAGTGTGCAAAGAAATGAGTGTGCAATGAGTGTGCAAAGACTGAGCCTTACAATCAGTGCCTTGATACAGAACATACATACTACATGAGAAAGTGGCTTATTGACCATTATGTGTAGATATGTCCCATTACATGGGACTGTGCAAGTGCAAATGTTTAAAGTGCATTTATGATTTTCTTCCACAGAACGACACTTTCTTGGCCATGATATGCTGCAGTGCTTCCGAGGAAAGATCAGTAAGGACAGAGAAGGGATAAACATCACAGACTTGTCTAAACTACAATGTTGTCTGTTCTTTAAACAGAATCTAATTAACAGGAAATCCCCATATAAACACCAGTTGGAGTTTACTTCCTGGTTTTAGATTGGAGAGCTTCAGGTGAATTGTACCTGAGCACCGAATGTTTTATGGAGGAGTCGGGTACAGTGCCTTGGTGCACCCCTTTGAAAACAGCTTTCTCTTCAACTAAATAAACTGATCTAAGGGTTTAAGCAAACTCTGGTCTACAAGCTTGAGTGTGGAAGCACCCTTAAGCTCCTTTAAAGAAACACTACATAGGCATTTCACTGTAGAATACATCTTCTTTTACGAACACCTCCACACTGCTCTCTTGCTGGCAGACTAACAGCCTCAGATGCCCTTGTTGGTTGAAGCATAGGAATTATTCAGGCTTCTTGACTGTCAAAGAAAGTTTCTTCATTTCTGAGAGGAGCCGTCTGACATAAGAACTTGAATACTTGATCTCGCTGTCATGAAAGTGATGAGCGAGGCTTTTTCTGACTTGTTAGGCCTCGATCGTCTCTTTGAGGGTGTGTCAGAGAGCAAGAGTTCCACAAAAAGTATCAGAAACAACGAATGGCAGAGCAAGAGACAGAGAGAGAGGGAAAGAAAGAAAGAGAGAGAGAGAGAGAGAGAGAGAGAGAGAGAGAGAGAGAGAGAGATGTCTGGCTTTTACCTGAAGGTGAAGAGAGTGCCCATGTCCAGCTGGGACAGAAGCTCAGCTTTGGATTTGGGGTAAGACAGACGGTAGCGGAGCGTCTCGAACGCCGGCACCACTAGAGCCTTCTTGGTGCTGGCCATGTCCAACTGCACCACAGACTTCCTGGTAGGGGAGGCATGAGAGGACACACTGAGCATTTTCACAGACCTCTTCTAGAACTTTCATCATAAAAGGAGCTGAGATGAAATTCCTCATTAAGGCAGAAGAGGTACTGTAAGCCACAAAAACCCTTTTTCACTTTTTATTTCATTCAATGTTTCCATTTCTTTTATTGACAAATAACAAACCTTTGAAGGCAAAAAAAGACAGACCAGTTAGTACGGATACAAGTGGGCTCAGTATTTGGCAAGCAAGTCACTGTTGCTCTTGTTTTCCAGTGGGTTATAAGTAAGGGATAATGGACGACACGGTGGTCTGTTCACAGAAGTTAATGCACGGTCGAGGTTGTAAAACAGCCCCGACGCGAAGCGGAGGGCCGTTTAAACCTCGTAGTGCATTAACTTCCGTGAACAGACCACCGTGGAGTCCATTATCCCGCTTATTCCACTGTTGCCACTTGCGTTGTGTTCATTTCCTGTTACAATTTAAACGTTGTAATCGCTAACACTGTCTTGTTTGTAGAACTAATTTCTTCCGACACATATCAACTAATTTCTCAACTCACAGGACAAACTGCCGTTACTAGTTCTAAATGGATGGTTGCTACGGCCAAAGGCCAGTCGTTAGTTCTATCTCTCCCGTTGTCAAGCGGGCGTATCCCAAGATTCTGATGAACTTTAGCTTTGAAACATCGCTGTTTTACTTAGCCTGCTGTTATCCATCTAGCTAAAAGCCACCTCCGTCATATGCTACAATGTTGCAATGTTCTGAACGTCTGCATTTTACAGGTCGGATGCAACGTGACCGTTCATTTAAACTTCACAATGAGTTTGGCGAATTAATATACAAGTGTGATACGGCCAAAAAATGGATCTACTTCATAGGTGTGCAGATAACATACGGTTAATGGTCGTTCTAAATCACGTAGGACAATGGGAAATTTAACTAAGCAGTGGAATAACAACGTATAATGGACCACAAAATATTTACAACCTAATTAGAAAACATTTATAAAAACGTATGAGGGTTCCACTGTTGAAAAGTGGATAGGGCGGTACAAAAACGCGGAAACAGATACAAGCCTGGTCAGCAGTGCTCTGAGACCTGGACTGGGACATTGATGCTCATGTAACAGAGGTCGTAATTCGTCCGCCGCTCACGGCCCTCGAACCCGCCACCTCAACACTCACCGGCATGGGAGTCGAACGCTCTAACCACTGAGCTAAAAGCCCAGGCTCCCAACTGTAAGTGAGGATTTACACGGGCAACTAGCACGCTAGCTCAGTTTGCCTCCGTTACACTCACCTGAGATACTCGAACAGGCCGTACATGGGCAGGAAGTCGATGTCGGACAGGAACATGTAGGGCGTGTTGACCTGCCTCATGGCCACGTTGCGCAGCAGGTTGACGGGGTAGAACTGGCCCTCCTTGTAGACGATGTGGTAGCCCACGTTGCTCCTGCTCATCAGCACCTCGGAGCCCTGGGCGTAGCGCAGGAACTGCTGGGCCTCAGCGTCCGACAGGTAGAGAGCCAGACTGATGGGGCCCTCCCAGTGCTTACAGATGGCCTCCAGCATCTGGAGCCTATAGCACACACACACACACAAACACACACACACGCGCGCAAACGCACAAGCACACACACACACGCACACGCACGCGCACGCGCACGCGCACACGCACACGCGCACACGCACACGCACACGCACACACACACACACACACACACACACACACACACACACACACACACACACTCACACACACACACATACACACACACACGTACACAGAAAAGAGAGACAGAGAGTGAGAATAAATATCATTACCATAAACAACTATTAACAAGACAGGTTAAAGATGAACGTGGCTCTAAACAAACACTTAAAGATGAACGTGGCTCTAAACAAACACTTAGACGCTTGGCCTGCTATAGACCAGTGCGTGCATTAGCCACTCAGGAACAATATGTGCGGCTCGGTGAGGCCATTACCCTTCTCCGAACCAGCCGCAGCCAGCAGCCTGCCCTCTAACCCATGCCAGGCCATGCCAAAATGAATTAGCCTGCCAAAACAAATAGTGGATGATCCCTTTCACAGTCGGCAAATTGAATTATCTCTGTCTGGAGTCATTTGGCGCACACCACGAGATGAAAGTGAGTAAATGCATCCACAAATTCCTCTGAGCCCAAGGAACATTGCATTTTTCATTGCTTACTCCATGCCAGCACTATTATGACTAATAACTAACTGCTTTAATATTTTCAGTTTAAGCTCCTTTTTCATGGTTCAGTGAAGCCAGTAATTCTTTTGTAAAATCTAATTTACGTGTGTGTTTCTGATGGGTAATTTTAGTATATTGTGTCGTATAAATAATGCACTAAAAGGTTTCAGCACATTCCTAAATATTCAAGTTAAAGTTCAGAGGAAAGCACAAAACTACCAGAGAGTAAAACATCATAGCGTAAACACAGTGACTACAGCAAACTCTTAACTTCTAGTTTAAAATCTTTAAAACCTCTTAAGGACCAGTGGAACACTGCTCTGCACTGGAAACAAAGACAGCCAGGCAAACCTCCATTTGCCAGCAAAAACCAAGGCCATTGACAGCACTACACACTTGCGCAAATGAGCCAAGAAATTGTGGCGAGACTTCCATTAACACCCGATGGCGGACTACTTCTTGAACTTTTTAATTCACTTCACTATATCAGCCCCAGTCAGAGGAAAAGAACCAGGCCGATCCGGCTCTCTGGCTTTGCATACAGATGGCTGTAAAAGTGGTCGAGGCTCGAAGCCCAGCGAAAACGTCCCTGACCTGTGCTGCCCCAGGTAGGTGGACACAATGCACCTATCTATTTATCAATGACAAGCCTCTGAAGGGGAAAAAAAGTCAATAAAGCCTTTCCTCCTCCTTTCCTTCTCCACTAAACTTATCTCATCAATACGGTACTGATGGGTCTGCACAGAGACTGGCTCCCATTGAAAAATGTTCTCACTCTACGGGGGCTTACTGCATTACATTCAGGCCTGTGCCAGTTAATTTAACATTTTCTCCTTTTTACCCTTGAATGTTGAAAATGGATGAAAATAGCGAGACTCATTAAAATCTAAAAGATCAAGTGGAGTTTCCTCTGTGTGTTTTAACAGTCATTAGGTCAATTTGAAGGGATTTCATTAAGGATGATCTAGTGTGGAGTCAGAGAGAAAAGTAACCTTCATCTCCCCCTGGCAAACACGATCAGATAATGGTTAATATTATTAGGAGTGCTATTACACTTTTCTCATTTTCTCTTAACTTCTGAGCTTTCGTTCCAAATAAACTTCAACTTGCTTTGCATGCTTCACGACACTTTAAGAAATAAAT
>NW_027468664.1:11333554-11341054 GCF_046254945.1 Alosa pseudoharengus
TCTCTCTCTCTCTCTCTCTCTCTCTCTCTCTCTCTCTTCCTCACCCTCATCACTTCAAGTGCCCCCTCACCTGAGAGACTTGATGCCCACATATGCACGAGAGACTTGATGCCCACATATGCACGACAGGCTTGATGCCCACATATGCACGAGAGGCTTGATGCCCACATATGCACGAGAGGCTTGATGCCCACATATGCACGAGAGGCTTGATGCCCACATATGCACGAGAGGCTTGATGCCCACATATGCACGAGAGGCTTGATGCCCACATATGCACGAGAGGCTTGATGCCCACATATGCACGAGAGGCTTGATGCCCACATATGCACGAGAGACTTGATGCCCACATATGCATGAGAGGCTTGATGAGAGAGTATCGCTCTACTTTGTGTACTGTAGAACTCCGCATCTCTGCATCTGAGGAAGTGGATGTGTCTAGAATGGTCTCCATATTTATTATAAGCTCACACACACACACACACACACACACACACACACACACACACACACACACAGCCAGGGGGTGTACACTGTTGCTTGTGGCTCATGGTTGGCATCGACTGAAGGGATGCCAAGCTGATCTACAGAGACATGCTGTGGCCATGCACACACAGACACACACACACACACACACACACACACACACACATGCACATACACACACACACACACCGACCCCTCCCCGCGCCCAACGAATGGCAGCTTAACCCCGTGAGCGGCTTGGCCCGATACCTGCCCGTGGCATTACAATGTTGTGCCGTAATGCTGTGTGCTGGCACAGACACGCGGGGGCCCCAAGCTGGCATTACTGTAAGAACAAACGTCCAGGCTGGACAGGGACGCCACAGCACAGGGGCGTTGTTATCGAACACGTCTCACGCTGACGAGTCCGTACATACTACATCAAAACGACCACAGCGACCGGGCCTGTCTCTCCTGTACACAGATGTGTCACCACAGTCTCCAGTATACAGTATAATGGCTGGAAACTCTACAGGAGGCCACAAAGCTGCTTAAAATGGGGGAAATATGCACTTTTATTTCCGAACTGGAAGGATGGGAAGGACTCTCTTAGGAAAAGTATGGGCTCAGAGTACTGGGAACAGCTCTGGGCGCATGCTGTGAAGAGATGGTTCGACTGACTCTGGGATTTCAATTTTGAGAGCTGGTGAATTACTTTTTTTTTAATTGAAGCATTCAGGATGCCAGAAGGGTTGATTTGAATGCCCGACTGACAGCCTCGATGCATTAAGTGGGTCAGTATGGAGAGAAGAAGAGGAAGCCTGACATTTGAAGACATATGAGATATGGACAATAATCAAATTAATGATTTGCTTGCAGGGTTTGGGTGGGTAGGGGACCATTATTTTGTTTTCATTATATCTGTTTTTTTGTCTTGGATGCTTTTTTATTTTTGGTTTGATGTGCTTACACATGTGCTTATGATTTGCAGACGTTTTGATGTTTATTCAATTCTGAACTTTGTGATTTGGTCAAACAGTTTTTCAATAAAAATTTGATCACAAAAAAAATAATATATTTGCATTCTTGCAACTACATTTCAGATTTTCCCCCAGTCTGCTTGGAGAGGCAGATGGGTCGTGTCTTATATAGGACGCCTTTGGTGCTTCTAGATTAAGGTAATCCAATCATGGGCCGGTGTACAGTAGGTGAAATTCAATTGAACAGTGTGAGAAAATGTACCTTTGAACTTGTGAAAGACGGCCCAAAGCTCAGCGATGTCGGTGGCGAAGGTGATGTCCGTGTCGAGCACGATGACCTTCTTGAGGTCTGAGGGCAGCGCTTTGGTCAGCACCAGCTTCATGAGCCCATAGATGCCCGAGTAGTGCTTGTTGGGGATCCAGGACACTTCAGACTGGAGTGGGAGGGAAAATGAGGGTGAGACAAAGAGAGAGAGAGAGAGAGAGAGAGAGAGAGAGAGAGAGAGCAAATGTGGGAAAAAGGCCATCAAAGGTTCCACAAATTACTAAATGTTATGAATGAATCTCATAAGCATGTCATCTAACTTGTGATAGATAATTTGACATAATTCTACCAACTGCTCACCTTCAGCTCATCGTCTTTTAATTTTCAATTCTACCCTACAGTGATCCCTCCCAAAAACTGCCCTCACCTTCAACTCATCGGCATCGTAGAAGTCCACCCGCACGGCCGGCACCATCCAGGTGTGGAAGAGGGAGGCCAGGATGCGCTGGGCGATGGAGTCCGTGATGAAGTGGAAGTGCAGCGGGTTGCGCCTGTCACACGGGCAAACACACACGACAGGACATCAGTGGCTACTCTGGCTCTTTCCAGCACGGACACAAACACAGCAAACAACAGCACATGACACAAGTGGCAGCTCTGGTTGTTTCCACACAAACACACAGTTTCTTCCTCTAATTGATCCGTTTCGACTGGAGTCCAAAATACGATACATTATAAAACAAAACAAAATGCAGGGGTCTGATAAACTTTCAAGAAAACAACTTTCTCCAAGTCAGAAGACTTGCAGCCTTGTAACACAACTGCCACAACCGCAAACAGTCTGGCTCAGCCTTGAGAGAGACAGAAACTTTCACAATTTCATATTTCTACCAGCATAGGCCGCACTCTCCCTCGTCGCACACTTGTGTTTTCTATTTTCCCCTGCCCAAGTTCATAATTCAATTCCACTGTCCTTGTTTGCTGAACAAAGAGAATGACTCAGAGATTTGCCAGCCTCGGCGCGCCGACAAGAACATAGCTGACTCTTGACGGAAATGAAATCAGTTTCGGTCAGAAAAGTGGTGCCAGAAAATTGCATATATTAAATTTCTTTCTTTTTTAAAGAAAAAATAAAATAGAAAAGAAAATTGATGTCTTTTTTCCTCTCCCTCTTTCTCGTAGCAGAGTTCAGTTAAAACTTTGGATTGGATTCTTTTGTGGGATTCCAACAGAATCAAAAAAATACAAAAAACTCAATCTGACAAAGAAAAACACACTGCTATTGTGCAGTTTGGATTGCCAGGTTGTCCCAGTAAGGTGGCAGTCATCTCTCCAGGGAGCCCTAAGAGAGCAGTATCTCATCTTCTTCTGACCCAAGCCGTCTGTTTCTCCTCTCAGAAACACAAAAGCGAGTCACGCATCAATTTCGACATGCTGTGCTTACATCATAATACAGTAGGATTTTCAAGTTCCATCAGAGATGACAAGGCACGTCTTTGATTCACATAGAAAACAGTATGTGCTGATAAACCATGTTTACAGACGGATATTGTTACATATAGCTTTAGAACATGGAACTTCGAGGTCAAAGTGTATAGAGGAATTGGGGAAGTTGTGGTACAAGAAGCAGCATTCTGACCACATCTCTATGTCTATGTCTGTGGGCACTGTATCGATTCCGATTGGTGGCCATTTCCCCATCCCACTCCCATCTCTCTGCCTCCCACCCCTTTCCTGCCACTCTCAACTGTCCTGCCTGCATACCAAAAGCCTTATATCGTGTAGAACATTTACCGTACAGCTCTCCACTGGGTCTGTAGTTTGTTTAGCATTCAACAGGTTTCCACAAATCCCAACACATGAAATGCTAAGAAACATCCATAGCTCAACATAAGGTCACTTTCCCTTGTTCATCCTCAAAAGTTAGCCCTAAACTCCTGCATTAACCTCCTCCTCATTGACCTTCATTCATTTCTCGATAAATGTTGCCCTACCCAATAAGATGGCCACGTTGAAGTAACACCTAATAGAACTTAACTGACCATGCAGTATCTAGGCTTCTATGGACCAAAGATTCTCTGTTCTAGAATCTTTGCTATGGACCCTTTCAAGAGAGTTCCATTATCAGCATCATAGTTGGCCCCAAAATACTTCCTTTTTAACATTCCATATGTTATCTTAATGCAGAGGAAGTAGATTGGGGCCCAAATAGAACGTTCAAGCATTGTTTTTGTTTTTATTGTTGAAAGGGTCTATATCTATGGGCTAAACCACATTCTATAACAGATAAACCCAGCAGAAACATAACTGATGGAAGTCACATGAGCATGCTTTTGAGACATGCTCTGGGATTACTTCAGGCCATACCAAGTCAGTTATGAGAAAACGTGTTTAAAATCCTTTTGATTTTGCGAGCCTGTAAATGCCGTATATTACGAAAGAAGCGCGTCTGCCAGCTCCATTCTGTCAGGTTCCAATGTGAAGCACAAGGCCCTTATGTCTCGGAGCTGAGATGTCAGAGAAATTCACAAAGAAATGGATGTAACCTAGGTCACAGCTGTCATAGCAACAAGCACACACAAGGCCTTTCTCTTTTAGATGTGATTATTTCTGTTCAAGTATATGTGATACAATTGTGCACTAATTACATTTCAGACAACATCAAATAACAAGTACAAAAATAAAACAGCAATAGTCTAATTCCCAGAGCGAACAAAACTGAGAGAAGTTCACACTTCATGAGCTTCAGCCAAATCAAACCGGGTAAGAATGGTTACGTAAAAGGCACCTCCACCTCCACACACACTCCTACACTCACACACACACACACATACTCTCTTTCTCTCTCTCTCTCTCCTACACTCTCTATCTCTCTCACACACACACACACACACACACACACACACACACACACACACACACACACACACACACACACACACACACACACACACACACACAAATACTCTCTCTCTCTCTCTTTCCTACACTCTCTATCTCTCTCACACACACTTCTCCACACACACACACACACACACACACACACACACACACACACCTGATGTGCGTTTGTCAGTGTGAGTATTCTGTACTCTCTCAGCCCCATAGCCCAACAGGCAGCAGCACGGCTGCTATCTCGGCAGCCCCAATCTGTGAAGGCGAGTGCGTAGATCATGAATGGACTTTGGCTCTCATTAAAGCAGGGCCTGCGGCTCCCCGGCCGAACCACGTCACGCCTTCACGAGTCCACCCTCAGGCAACACATCATTAACATGAAAAACCCACCGACCGAAACCGGCCAGCGCCGGTCACTCACTAAGATCTTGTGATCAAAGGGAAGTTCAAAAATCTCAATCACCAAACCGAATGGGTGCAGAATGGGATTTGTGGAGTGGGGTGAGTAGAGCTCCTTTCTGACGTGTGGTGTTTGTAGTGAGATCAAGATGCATTTGGCTCACAAATCTGGCAAACACTGACTGGCTGTATTCAAGACGATACTTTTCGCCAAGCATGTGGTCTTTGTCCGGAGTCCCTCAATGACAGTGGATGAGATCTGACACTGCCTTCATCTTTTTCTCACAAGTGCAATAACAACCTGCACATCTCCTCTGGTTCTGGTTTGGGAAGCAGAGTGGAGAAGGAGACCATGCCATCATTGACATTCGCACGGCATCAGCCTGACCTGGAATCATTCGCCAGACAGATTCAAATCGGCTGATTATGGCGGGATAATTCAGCCGGACAGCGCTGAGGCTGTAGACGGACGCCCATTCTCTGGGCTATTTTCCGGGAAAGCCGCTCAGAATGCCGCAGAATGCTAAGCACTAGTTAGCTCTCAGGTTAGAGGATTGTTTTTTCAGGGGGTGGGGTAGGGTGGCTCGTTGAGAAAACAAAGGAACTGATTAGAAGAGAAGGTGCAGATGAAACCAATGGTCACACCTAAAAACCATCAAACACCCTGGCATTAACCTCCTCTGCTGTCATCATTATTCCCCAGGGCTGTTCATGAAGGGGCGAATCTCAGGAGGAATTCTGGGAATTTAGAGGATGTCTTTAATCAGCTATCTACACAGGTGACTCCGCCACTTGTCTTAATCAAATAGCACACGATCAAGAATGTGGATTTCCCAGGAAAGCACACGGTTTTAACGGTTTTAACATGATGATGGGTAACTGCTCACCAGAATGAGTGAATAATCAGACATGTCTGCTATAAACAAGCACTGACTCTAATAAGTGAGAGAGAGAGACAGAGAGAGACAGAGAAACCACTCTCACACACTCACACAGACACAGACATTATTATAACTGCTTTGGAAATACGGGGGACCTTGCCATGCCAAAAAAGCAATTTGAGAGAAAGAGAGAGAGAGAACCAGAAAGAAGAGGAGAGTGAGAGAGAACAGGAAAGAGAAACACATGGCAAGACCAAGCGTAAAAGTTAGAGAGCCTGAGAACCTCTGCAATAAGCTCATCGAGCATCATTTCACGCTGTAATAGGTGACAGCCAAAATCCTTCTACTTCACTGTTGTTGGAAATTCAATGCAATAAAAATCCTGATTAACTCCGGTGATGACAAAAATAAATAAATAAATAAGATAAATGCTAGATGCAGCAAACATCACCTTGAGCTATAACCCTGGTTTAGTTCTTATAAGCACTCAAAAGAGCCGAACAAGGTCTTTTTTGTCGTGGATTTCGTGACAAATCCTTTGAAAGTGCTTCTCTTTGCAGGTCGGTCATTGTACCTTTTTAAGCGCCCTTCTCCCTCCATTTTACACCCGGGCTGTTATTTCCTCACAGATGGACCCACTAATGGCCTTAAGCCATTAAAAAAGCAGTGTGAAGCAGCAGGACCTCCGAGCACTAAAAATTTGATTGTTGGGCATTTACTCCAATAAGCTCCTTTCGTCACACACAGCAAATCCTAGGTGGAGAGGGAACAAGCCTGCGCACTTAAACTTCAACAAGCGACCTCGGACGAACAAATCGTGACAACTAAAACACTCCAACCGAGGTATGAATTACACACTCGCTATCGCTCACGCCATTCCACTCATCTTTCCCCCATCTTTACAAATATCTATTCCCGTTGTTCCCTCTTTTTCTCTCCTCACTGTGGTTAGCTCGGGGGTTGCGAGTCAGGTCTGAGTGTGCGAGGATGAGTTACACACTTACTAAAAGCGAACGCCTTTTTCGCCATCCCTCCCTATCTGCTTGTCACATTTCTATTCCTGTTGTTCTCCCCCTCTCTCTGCCCACTCTTGTTAGTGCAGGGTTGCGAGCCGGGTCTGGGTGAGCGTGAGGCTGCGGAGGAGAGGAGGAGGAGGAGGAGGAGAGGAGAGGAGAGGAGAGGAGGAGGAGGAGAGGGAGCCCGGGGCCATTTTTACACAAGAGTTCAGAGGGGCGGTGTTGCCTGGCAACAGGGAGTAGGCGGCAGGTGTGAGAGAGAGCGACATATTCAGTTTGGTGAGAGGAGCATAACAGTGGGGGCCCCAGCTGTGTGTGTGTGTGTGTGTGTGTGTGTGTGTGTGTGTGGGTGTGTGTGTGTGTGTGTGTGTGTGTGTGTGTGTGTGAAAATGTAGGAGTGAAAAGGAGAAGAGTGATAAACTGTACAGTCACAGAGAGGGAGAGAGAGAGAGAGAGAGAGAGAGAGAGAGAGAGGGAGAGAGAGAGAGAGAGAGAGAGAGAGAGAGAGAGAGAGAGAGAGAGGGAGAGAGAGGGAGAGAGAGAGAGGATAAGGAAAAAAGAGAGTGTGAAAGAGTCTGCTCTCCTGATATGGAGTCATC
>NW_027468664.1:11346054-11351054 GCF_046254945.1 Alosa pseudoharengus
GAGCGGAAGCAGATACATGAGCTCGTACAGTCAGGTCTTCGGGGAATCTCTGTGCTCGCTCGCAGTCGCTCTTTGAAAATGCACCCCTACCTGCAAGAGCTTGTTAAGAGACATGCAGGAGTAATAACTCTCTCTCTCTCACTCTCTATTTCTCCCTCTCTCTGTTCTGTATTTCTTCACACACACACACACACACACACACACACACACACACACACACACACACACACACACACACACACACACACACAGAAGCATGCATAGGATACTCCACTATAATACTGAGGTTAAGGCTGGGGTAACATTTTGGTTAAGATAGTTGCCAGTTGATGGATAGGACCATTTCAATATAAGTGTAACTAGAAGGGCATGCAGGCAGCAAAGACAAAATGCTGTAACGGTACTGAGTCAGATCTGCTCCGAAATGTAACAGGTTCTTTCTTAGCAAATGCTACACCGCCAAGTCTCATGAAATGAGCAAATTTTAGCAAATTTTTTAGCAAAAAAGCAGACAGAGAAACCGCATCTACACGTTCTTCGCAGAGGCAATAAATGACAGCAGGGGGCATCTAAATAAAAGTATAACAAATAAAAGTATAACAAATGACTCTCTCAAGTCAACTTGGCTGAGACTGTAGAGAAGGCCAGAGGTGATTTTTTAGACTTTATTTGTAGAGAAAATCATAGCTTTCTTAAAAACCTCAGAAGGTTTCTGCAGAATTTATATCTCTACACAAAGCGCCTCGGTTCCCTACCTCTTGTCAGATATCACCACACGGCTACCATAAACCAAAGGAACCATACCCATGGTAGAAAGGCTATTGGTACATTTTAGAACGTTTTCTAACATTTATTTATTCGCACAAGCAACCCAAGACTGCTTTATTTACCGCAAGCCGTCACAGAACAGGTCCGGAGCATAATTAATTAACGCAACCGGACTGTCAGCACAAACTCCTTGACACGACTCTGTGACTTCCTCAGGTGCTGAACGAGCTGCCAGTCTTCCTCTGCATGCTTGTGAGAGGGTCATCAGTCTAGTGCATCTTTAATTAAAATATAAAAAAAAATGAACTCCTCGACCGAGCGCTGTCGTTTGAGAGGGCTCTAGTGACCGCCACGTGCCTCCCACAGTCCACTCGAAGCCATTCATCATTTACCGTCTCCCGCCTTAAAATAGACGAACACTTCTACATGATTTAACTGCTTCCACACTCAGCTGCCTCTCAAGGCTGACTTCAGCGCCTTTCCCATCACCACTTCTCATGTGTTGCTCAATGCTCAGTCTCCATTTTTATTTCATGGCACGGAAAATTAGCGCGTACATGATTTATTTCTTTGATCACAGAGCCGTAATTGATTGAACGCAAGGGGCCTGATGAAAAAAGAAAGAATATTCCCCCCACAATTAAGATTAAACCAGAGAGAGTGCTTCCTTGATTTTAAACCCCCGACCAAATGTTTATGTGATCTGTATACTGATGACTGTGGTCACAATGCTTACTTTCTATTACCACTAGGCGCAAGAAAACAATAACAAGTTTCAGAGGAATCTAGACTCCCCGAGATTACAAAGGCGACAGGCCGACTTTTCTCTCTCCTGACATAAACATGGAGCATGTTCAGAAGTGGGCTCATGCATAAGCAATGAGGAAAGTCCCATCGCCATGGCCACTTTGCCTGACTCAGCACTTCTTGTTTACTATGGAGGGAGACAGGCTGGTGCACTCTGGGTCTGACTTGTTAAAAAAAGGAACCGGAGGCACCAAGAAAAATACAGACAATGCATTATTTATAAGTACTGGAGGTTTTGGGGACACTACACAGGCTATTTATACCTCAAGGACTTGACTGGCACGTAGTACTCTCTATCACTGCGGTATCTTGCGGTGGCTTTCCGCGAGCTAATACGCATATGATTAATCTTTTCCGATTTTTCTCCACCCTATTCTCCACCCTATTTTTCAACTGCAGGTCTTTAAACGCTGTGATTACACTGCTTGTCAATTCCGCTTTAATCACGCAATTTAAATCAATTTAATTAAAGTGTGTAATGGGTTTAGATATCTCAAACCGAGCGTCACCTTCACGGAAAAAAAGCGTCGGTGGCGAGACGTTGACGATAATCAGCCTCCGCACAGCGAGATGTGACTGACGGCGGGAACTAGAGTGGTAGCGTGCCTGTTCGACATTGCTGCTGCCTAGGCCTGCCGAATCTGACGGGATCTGCTTGGTAATACTGTACCTGCGCGGGGTTGGCTATGAAAAGACAGCAAAGGCAGCCCCTTGAGGTTGTCCCAGAGCACCGGCTCAATGTTATTTCTATATTATTTTGACGTCCGAGGACTGGCCACTCTCCCACCTACCCCCACCCCTGGGGAGGCCGGATGCAGACCCCCCCCCCCCGCCACACACACTCACACACTCTCCATCCATTGCCCTTGGCTGGGCGCCAGGATTAAAAAGCTCTGGAACAACCTGGCGAGCTGCTTTGCATTCCTGGCGGCTGGCCAGGCGGATGAACTGACAGGGAGACAGGACACCCTGAAAGGTAAATACACAAAATAAATTGAATTATCTGTCAGAGCACAAAAGGAGAGTGAAAGAGTTATGGCCGCACACCCCCCCCCCCCCCTTGCCCCTTCCCAGCCCCTTTTCATTGTCTGCTGCCATTTGCCGCGCTTGGTGTTGTCAGTCTCCCGCCCGTCCACGCACACACACACAAACACAAAGGCACACACACACACCACAGACAGCATCATCATGCCTCAAGGATGATTCTCTGCGTCCGTCACCACAGTCTGACAAAGTCATTGCTGCAGCGAGCTAAAGGGGCTCGGGACACAAGGACACACTTATTTTAGGCTATGGATGTGCCCTCCGCAGTCAGGTGGCGTAAACAAGGCAAGACCCCGAACGAGCACGGCAATGAAGTTACATCAGGGACCTTGAGTGACATTTGCTTTTTTTTTATTCCGGAGTACACAGACCCCCATGGGTTCCACGGCATGGAGGAAGCTGGAGGCGTTAAGTAAGCAGAGACAAATACACGCACTGTTCTGGGACTGAGAGCAGCAGCATGCAGTCCTGCACCATCACAAGCTCAACATCACCAGTGCAAGGAAATACAGCTCTAGATTATCTATGCTATAGGTATATACTATTATACAACAATTCTATGGAACTATTTATTGGTTTCTGAGACGTTCCATGAGTTGGAATATCCCTGGACATTTCAACTCAGACTTTGCACAGCTAATAATAAATCACTCCGCGATACAATGCGAAGATTTGACACAATGTTCTCATCCCAGCTCTCCACTATTTTAAGCAATGGGTTACTCCTTAGCAAACCATAACGAAACAGTGCTTCACCACATCTGTGGATTAAGCCACACAGTCAACTCAATGTAAGTAAGATAAACAACACCCGGCCGAACAACACCCGTGGAAATATCCATGACCAACCCCACTCTCACTCGTGCTATATTGCTTAATTATGTATGCTATAGTTATATATTATTTATGCTATAGTTATATACTATTATGTATGCTATAGTTATATATTATTTATGCTATAGTTATATAATTAGCTATTAGTTAAGTACAATATAAAAATGAAGACTTCATATTAAAGGGACACCAGGCAACGTTTTTGTGTTAATTAATCATCTCCGTAAGTCGGTATATGGTTAAATGACTCATTACGGGGCGAATGAAGGCTCTCTCGCCCGCCCCTACTGCCTGTAGGAAGAATATCCCACTTGCAAGTTCGGTGTATCCTACCCGCCGACCGAAGCAGGATCAGTTTACAACACAAAGGCAGGCTAACGAAACGCTAGAGATTGTTGCAAATGTGTGTATAATGGCAGAGCCGGCGAAGAAGCAGCGAAAACCCTTGACGGAAGACGCAAAGAAAAGGAAAAGAGCTTCAGACCGAGCGAGGGGGAGTTTTGTAGAGAAAAAGCATCAGGCTTGCCTGGTGTCCCTTTAAGAGAAAGACATTAGGGTTGCAAAGGGGCGGAACATTTCCGGTAAATTTCCGGAAACTTTCCATAAACTTACCATGGGAAGTTAAGCTGGGGAATTTTGGAAATATTCCAAATTGGTAACTTTAATGGAATTAAAGGTAATTATGGGAATTAATTGGAATTTATGGTAATTAACTGTGAATTTGGGGTAATTCATACAAACTTATTCATATATAAACAAACATTTTCTTTCGTAATAAGCAATTTGATTTGAATGTTTGTATTTTCGCTTACTGTAGCTTAGCATACAAAGTTAACTAGCATGCTAGCGGGAATCCCATTCTCTGCCTATTGTTTACTAGCATGCTAAACTAGCAACACTGAACTGCCCAAGATACACCACACCACTATGCTGATTGCTGTGTGCATGTGACTGACTGATGTGCAGGGTACAAATTCGACTGAAATTGCATTAAATCAGGTTGTTTTAACGAATATTATGCTCTAGATGGGGTTTTGTCCACTACATTTAAATTCCCTGTTATAGACTAACTTTCCATATTAAAAATTCCCAGTTTATTCCCATTAATTCCCGTTTATTCCTGTTAATTCCCATATATTCCAGTTAATTACCGTGGAAAGTTTCCAACTTTGAAAATTCCCGGAATTTTGCAACCCTAAAAGACATACTTTATAATACTCTTGCGTTATCAGTCCCAACTCTCTTTCAAATGACTGAGTCATGCATGGATATCCATGCGGTTCTAGCGTACGTGGGAAATTACTGGACTGCATTTATGAACCTGCCGTTTGAATGTGCATCTCAAAACACTAACAAGTGTAAGAAGGTGAGCTTATTGAGTTGAGGCAAATGTGCTCATTGTTTACCTCGGTGAGATGACACGAGCTCAGAACATGACAAAACTAGCGGCGAGCATGTTGCCAAGCCAACGGCAGAGGAGGCTTTTAAGTTGATTAATGTACCTGGGTACTTCCTACTGCATCTCCTTGTATTAAGTCTAACAAGCC
>NW_027468664.1:11358554-11386054 GCF_046254945.1 Alosa pseudoharengus
GTGTGTGTGTGTGTGTGTGAGAGAGTGTGTGTGTGTGTGAGTCTGCCTGTGTGTGTGTTGGGGGGTGGGGGAGACTCCGGAAACATGATTATTTATTTATTTTAATTATTGTAAAACCTGTGTATTAGAAATCTCAGCAGGGGTTAACAAAGATATTTCAAAGACTCTAGTTTACCCGGCCACCCTCAGTACAAGTAAATGGAGGGCCCATTACCTTATAATGGTCTCATTGGTAGAGGAGCTGAATGTAGGGTTCAAGGAGATGCACAATGTGGCCACATCCCATAATACTAAAGCGTTGGACAAGCCACTGAGGATAGGAGCACAGGAAAATAAATAAGGCAAATAAAAATATACAAATAAACAAAAATAATATATATATACACACAAATAACAAAAATATATAAATACACAAAAATAGCAAAACAAAACAAAAACAGACACAAACTAGAACTAAATCAGAGCCCATCTGGAATCGTACAAAACAAAATGAACTGGAGTGAAATGAAATGATGTGTGAATTGAATTACCTTCAGACAAGTAACGGTTCACAATCATCTGCAAAATCACCATCTGCTGAAACATTTGAAATGTTGTCTGATCAACAGAATTACCTCACAGAAAGACACACACACACACACACACACACAGAGTTGTACCCAGTGTAATAACACAGCAGTGTGCCTGGATTGACTGTCTATGAAAGAAAACCATTGGATTGGCAGCCTGTTTGGGGAAAATATCTGAGTGTAGCGGGAAACAGGTCAACGAGATCACAAGTATTCTTTCCAAATATGCTACCACTTGTATGAAGTCTCATCCCCCCCCCTCTCTCACACACACACACACACACACACACGCACAAACACACTCTCCCTCTCTATCTCTCTCTTCTCTACACACTCTCTCTCTCACCCTGTCTCTGTTGCACACATTTCAAACTTGCACTGTCATCTCTGCAGAATCTCGGTTGGCGATTCATCTAGCCTGTCATCTCGGCAGGGTTCCGTCGGCTCTGTCATCTTGGTTAGGGGACTCTGTTTGCAATTTACCTGGATGCCCATCTCTCCAGGACACTGTTTGCAAATCGCCTGGCCTATCAGTGCATTTGGAGTCTGGTTGAGTGACAGTCAGTGTGTCTGTGTGTGTGTGTGTGTGCATGTGTCTGTGTGTGTGTGTGTGTGTCTGTGTGTGTGTGTGTGTGTGTGAATGTACGTGCATGTTTGAGTGGACATATGTTGTCCTCATGGTGAGAGGTAGGGACGGAGGTAGTCCTCCCCCGCCCCCCATCAGAGGTGGCAGTCAGTCAGCCACTGTCTTCCACGGAGCCCCCACTCACACACACACACCAAATCTGCACTACCAGTGCCAGCCTTGGCGGGAGAACAGAGCTGCCAATCAGCATGAGTGGCTGTCAACGCACAGGGCACGGCTCAACATCCGCAGTCTGTTGACCGTGACCACACACAGACACACACACACACACACGCGCGCGCGCACACACACACACACACACACACACACACACACACACACACACACACACACACACACACACACACACACACACACACACACATACAGACACACACACACATACACACATACGACACACCACAAACACAAAACTGCATGCAACCACTATGCAAGGTTATATCACCCCCTTTCATTTTAATCACTGAGGCTTACTGCTATATTTTCTGGATGACAGACCCCGTGGGGCTATAGCTAAAATAGCAAAGGACAGTGCATGAAGAGCTATTCAATAGACGAGGCCAGCACTGAAGGAGAGGAGAGAGGGCACGAGGGAAAGAGAGAAATAAAGAGAGAGAGAGAGAGAGAGAGAGAGAGAAATTAAGCAATGAAGAGATGCACATAGGAGAGAAGAAAGCTAAGAAGTATGATTGATGACTGAAGTGTCTGTGTGTGTGTGTGTGTGTGTGTGTGTGTGTGTGTGTGTGTGTGTGTGTGTGTGTGTGTGTGTGTGAGGGGGGGGGGGCACAAAGACCACATGATCCATTCACTGGCTCGGAGAAATCAACATTATGGAAAGGGTTCCACTTATGGTAATCATACATTTGAATGTGATACATGGTCCTCCGTGCATACACAATGCCATCATTTAGACATATAGCATTTCCATGGCACGGGCAAATAACCCATTTCAGCCCCATATCTTCAAGAGGTCCATTAGCTGCAGCAGAGCACCATTATGCTAACAGATTGCTTATTTATCACGTCGTTGTCAGAGGCAAAGGAGACTGAGAAAGCAAGATAATGGCTCAAGTCAGGGTCACGGATGCTAATATCCAAATGCAGCATAGAATGTATGGTAGCTTTGTTAGCACTGTATTCCCACAATATGTCATGGGTTGCCATAGAAGGGTACACATACAGAGGCAAAGAGCAGATACGAGAATAAGAATAATATTTAGAGATAATATAGTCCACTGGAAGGTAGCAGACATTCCGACTGATCAACAGTGTAATAGAGAAAGAGAGTGATAGTCAGAGAAAGAGAGAGGGAACCAGAGAGAGGAAAAGAGGGGTATACTATAGGTAACCAACTTTGTTATTAAGCCAGAATTTGGAGGAGGTATAAAGACCAATGTCAATAATGACAAATAATGATCATTATTACAATGACCAATGGCAGGGCAACCACAAAAAAATAAAGAAAATAAAGACTTTGGAAGGCAGAAATTACCAAAGAAGATCTCAAAATGACTCATTCCTAAATCAGATTCCAAATCAGACAAGTCTATTCTACCTACAAAGTCTTTCGATTACTTTCACGCTCCTTTAAACATCTAACAGGCATAATGTAGACATGGGAGGCATTAAAAACAAGTCTTCAGGAAAGGTTCTTAAAATTAAGTCACAATAGCCTCCCTAAACTTCACAATACAGGTTGAAACTTCTCTACCTCTGAGACACACACACATAGAGACAGAGAGAGACAGTGAGACATCCTTTCCTAACTGCCTATTTCTTGAGTTGAGTTTGTATCAAGGCTTTTATATTGAGCAGGCTGAGTCATGCAGTCACACATTGGAGTCTTAACCTTGCCTCCTCCATAGCCTTCTGTGATTCATATTCACACCACTATGATACTGCAATAAAAGTCTTATTTCATTTCACTGCCTGTTCAGAGCGCTCCTCCTTGCCTGATATCTACACAAAAGTCTCTCTGCAAAGAGCATGGCATGAGGTACTGTGGCTCTAGTGATACCTGCAGCATGTCTCTATATGCATTTGGGCAGCTATCGAGATTTATTGTCTGGACCATCTTTTCTCTCTTTCTTTCTTTCTTTTTTTCTCTCTCTGTCTCTTACTTTGTATGCGTGTGTGTGTGTGTGTGTGTGTGTGTGTGTGTGTGTGTGTGTGTGTCTTAGAGTGTTCAGCAATGCAACAAACCCTGCATTTATGCATGTTCTGACAGACATGGATGAGAGTGGAATGTTTATGATAGTATGTAAACAGAAGCACACTCCAAAGATGTAGACAAAAAAGAACATGATCAGAATCACTATTATGCTCCAGAGGCCAGTTCTGTGCAATGTAGAGCATATGTGTAGGTACTTCCAAAGCAATCATGTTCTAATCCTTTTTTCATGTAAATGCTAGAGGTATTTTCACATCAGGGAAGTTATTTACAGGGAATCATGGGCCCAATAAAACAGGAATATGAGACTATCCAAAACACTCGACTTTGTTATTATCATTCCCAAGCAAATTGTCTGACTCTCTCCCTGCCTATCACCATTCAATAGCTTTCAAGCTGAATGAATCTTCAACAGAGCCCACGTTCATGTTCGGACTCCTGATGTCAATTTATTGAGTTTGAGTGGTTATTGTCATGGCGAGGAAACATCCACAGCACATTAACATGATTAATTTCCCTCCGATACAATAATCCAAAGATAGGTCAAGAATATGCTATCAAGGATAACCCAGTAGTAACGTTGTTATTAATTGTAAATAGACTTACTGCAACGTCTGTAATATCAACTTTACGATCTCAGCTGATGCTGGTGAAATTATTCACATCTCTTATCATTATAATCTTTCATTATCAACATCTCTTACATCTTACCCTGTTGCACTTAGTTGTGATTGGAGTATGAGCCGTGAGGACTTAAGAGTAGCCTACAAGAGAGTTAATGTGTAGAGGAGCCTACTTCGGTCAAAATGACATTAAACCTGGGTCAAGGTATTGTCTCACGGTCATCAGCGAGCGATTTACTCCGGTAGCTTTTACGATGATTGCATTGGGCAGTAACTGGACGTGGGTATTTTACTGATACGCCGCATCTGGAGAGTCCACGAGGGTCATCAATAGGGCACTTGTTCTGCACTGAGGAATAGGCAGACTGACTAGCTATAGGAGTTGAAATGCTGTCTAGTTTAGTAGGTTGATTGTTGGAAGATTCTAGACAGGACAAATATGTCTCCGTTGCCTCTCCACAGGAAAATAAAAAAACAGGTATGCAGTTGTGATTATTATCATTTCCTCTCGGTCATTCTAAAGCCGTTCCGGTGACAGCTTACCTTATAATCCGATAATCATCCACGTCTCCTTTACTATCCACGGACTGGACGTGACGACTTATCTTCCCCCTGGCGCGTTGAAATGTGTGAGGCGTTGAGTTGCGTCAGGACCCATGAAGTCTGAACAGCACATTTGCTCCTCACCTACAGCCAGTAGCCCAGGTCTAAGTGTTGGCCACTGAGTTAACGCCGACCTTTATCTTTGAGTGGCTACAGTTTGTGTGCCCTGACTTGGGCCACAGTTAATTGTTTCAAGAGAGTGCTAGTAACAAGTCCAAGGAGTCTTGAGGCCTTCTTTTCTTAATACAAATGGTGTAACAACATTGTATTCACACAATAGTAAAGGCGTTCGTTAAAAAATAGACTTAGCTGCTAGTTACCAAACATATAATTGTAGATGTGCTTGGACCATACCGTCAGTCAACATCAGCCAAGACTAAAACAGAACAGACTTAATACACGGTGAAACAAACCAGTTCCTCGTCACATAGCCTTCGTCCATCCTATTTATTTAAGAGACAACGAGAGTACTGTCGGGTAGCAAGCTGCGCAGTATCACAAACTGGTCTTTTCAGTCCTAAGTCCTAAACCCAATCGGGTTTCTATTGTACCCAGTAACTACTCATGTCTCTGGCAAACACGGCGGTGCAGACTGATAAAATATCGGCTGTCGTGGCATCTACAATTGTGGCAACCAAAGTTTCTCTCTTGCGGTAGAGTTTCAGATTATGCAGACAGGTCAATTTAGATTCCGTCCTCGTTTGGGTTGTCATCAGAGCCCGTTCCCTTGAAGGGAAGAGTGCTTCGTCGCTTCGGCTCTTTTTTCGGTATCTAGCGCTGCTCGTCAAGGGACGAAAGTAGGCTTTGCTGTGTCTGTAGCGGCGGGAGCGTGGAGTCGCGACAAGTCAGGACAAGTGTACTCGGCGTCATAATCCAGACAGACATCAAACTGTCCTGAATCTCCCGTCATTCGCGCTTTTCGAATACAGTATGCTGCGCTCTCCCACGGCGGCCTTAACACAACAGTCCCTTCTTCCCAGCCTCCTCCGGTCCTGACAACCGCGGCGTGTCCAATCCAAGAGCGCCTCCCCCTCCTCTCTCTCTCCCGCAACAGCGTTTCCACCAAAACGTGGAAGCGAGTTTACTGGATTGAACTCGAGGAGCTGTGCTGTTCACCTAAGATAAGAACATGCAATAATACCACAGCAGTCTTCCTTCATTAGGTCCTTCTTTCTCACCTCTTTAGCACTTTTTTACAGCAAGAACTTAATAGCCTACGTGTTCTGTTCTACTACATAGGCTAATGGAACATGCAGCACAATGCTTTAAAAAACGAATTTAAACAATGACAGTGCATTATTAATGAAGAAAAGTGATAGGATTCTGCTTGGTGGAATGGCTGAGGCATATTTGCTTAGAAGTTGGTTGGAGTTGGTCAAACGGAGCGTCAGACTTCCTCACCCATCCATCACGCTGACCGGTTTATCTGCTTGCCACTGACACGGCTAGGCTCCGCGCGGAGAGGCTTGTTCCCCAAACTTTGATGCGTGCAGAGATGGTAGAGCTCAGCAGTCACCAATGATAAATGACCCACTCCTTCCCCGATCCTCCTCCATCCCAATATAGCTCATTGCAGAAGCTGAGCACACACACACACACATACAGAGAGAGAGAGAGAGAGAGAGAGAGATGCTTACATGAGCACTGGGGTTTTATTACAACCACAGAGATAGCAATTATCTGATCATTTCAATAAAAAGGTGGCTATGATTTCATAATTGAGGAAGGGATGCTTCTTCAATAAAACGATTGGTTCTGTCAGCTGCTGCAGTAAGAGGATTTGGTTGGGGTCCTGCACCACTGTGAACACAGACCTGCTTCCCACATTGTTTAGTGGTACTTCATGACGCTGAAAAAAGCAGGCTCCAATTCTTTCTGGTGTCTGGTACAGTTGTGTGGCAACTTCAAAGGCAATGTCTGGCTGTGTGTGTGTGTGCATGTGTGACTTTACAGACAGCCCAATATTGCCTACACTCTCTTGTACCACCATCCCATAAAATCTTTCATAAGGGAATATTTGTGGCTTAACTGCTCAGTTGACAACAGTAACTTAGAGACATGAAAGAAGTCAAGAAAAATGTCTTGTGGCAGGATTTCTACTGTTCAGCATCACTTTCCTCTCTTCCCAAACTCTGAAGACACCGTATATGTAATTTGACAGTTCTGTGTCAAGAAGTTAATATTTCAGTCTCTCAGGTGGCTATGCCTGTCATAGCACTGTCCTGCCCATGGAATACTAATGTGAGGGGCGCTTGTACCCTTTGCCTTAACACTGAGTAAACTGGCTGTTTTCCCATTACTCGTGTCTGCTTTAAATCAAACGACACGCTCGTTTCTGACCGACCAGCATGAATATTTGATAAACTTTAATGCAGCCAGCGTGAATGGAGAATCATGAAAAAAGGCTGTGGATAAAAGAGGGGTTTCAGGGATAGACTATCACAACACGAAACTCAGAAGAAAGTGAATCGGCTTCTCGGATGTCCTTTAGATCTCTGATAGAAGAAAAGGACTGTAAAACATATTGACAGAAATAGCTTTTTTGTTACCAAGGAGCGGCAAAGCTCTTCAGCTGAATCAGAGATGAGCTAGCCTCCCTCTGTCTCACAGTCAGAGCCTTTTTACCAAATCAGGAAGCAGTAATTGGAAACCCTGTGACCAGTAATGGAGGTCACCGACCTTTGCAGGCCGCTAAATCAACTCGGCCCTCCCGTTCCAGTCACAAGCTGGACACGTTTAATGAATATCTTCACAGGGAGAGACTCGGACTGATGTGATCTAAGACTGCTAGGAACTAAGCAGCATCCTCCCTGGCCTCCTTTAAGGCACGTCACCAGATTACGGGCCCCACAGGGCATCAGTGGAGGAAAGAATGAGAAATGCAAACGAAACAAAGGAGATGTGACAGGGATTGTTTGAAGGAGGATTCAGCTCAGCTGCCTAGTGCATCTGACTGTAGATCTTCATTTCCAACCTCTTGCGTCTGCCAGCGTGTAAATATTCTGTCTTGTGGATGCCAACTGCCTCTTCTATGTCTAGTACTCTCCATCTCCAAATAGTGTCTTTATACATTATCAATGCTCATTGATGTGTAGTTGGATTGGAGCTGCAGTGACATTTTATGGCTATTTTTCATTCTTCCACTGAGTATGTGCACAGTTCCTGTGCTTGTTTGCACTGGTTTTCTGAGTCAGATTCCTTTCAATTGATTGTTTTTGTGAGGCTAATTTGTATGTTGAGGGTAGGCTGGAGTTTTAGCTGGCTAGTTCACAGGTGTCTCTCTTGGTTGTGGTGCTGTGTTGGGAAACCCTTCTAGTGGAAGCCCTGAGGCCCACTTTGTCATACGTGTGACTGAAATTACTTGGTTTTTTTTCCTATGATGAGTAAACGTAGACCTTCTCTCTTTCTTCTTCTTCTCTCTCCCCGTCTTTCTTTCTTCCATTCTTTCTTTCTTTCTTCATCCCTCATTCCCTCTTCCTCTCCATAATCCAATCAATCTTGGAGCACTGATCTACAATGGAGGACGCCGGAGGGACCCTCACTTTACCTAATGAGGGTATGCAGAGGTGACCGCTCCCTATCTGCCGTCGTCAATTACCTACAAGCACCACGTCCAAAGATGCGAGGGGACAATTAAATGGGAAATGTGTCCACTTCCAGACCCACTGAAATGTCCCTGCCTGGAGGGCGCCGCTGTCAATCACAAGGAGAGCAGCTGGAGAAAACAGCACTGGCGACCGGTGGGTGATATGAGAGTGGGAGAGAGAGAGAGAGAGAGAGAGAGAGAGAGAGAGAGAGAGAGAGAGAGAGAGAGAGAGAGAGAGAGGCTTGGCTGTAGGGAGCGTCTTGGCAGCTGAGGGATGATTAAAGTGGAACATCTGGGTGGCACGTCTTCTTTGACCACCATAGCACTGTGTCAAGGTCAAGGGTACTGTATGTTTCAGACTGTAATATGCTTCAATGAGAGAACTGGACAGAGGTGGCCGAGCAACATCTAAATCCGTGACTCAGAGTTAGTTAGTGGATTGTAGGACAACAACAGCTTGATGCGGAAGAGCACACAGTGTCCTCAATTGTGTGTTGCCATGAATGAGAGTGAGAGAAAGAGTTAGAGTGAGATACAGAGAGAAAAGGGATAGAAAGAGAAAAAGAGAGAGAGACAGAAGAAGAAAGAGGGAGAGTAAGAGATGTTTAGATGGGACCAGAGACTAGGGGAGGCAAAGGCCAAAGCATATGAACAGGCTGTTTCTCATGCAGTGAGGCACCCAGCGCAGCTTTGATCGTGCCCGTCATATTGAATTAGCCCACAGTGGTAAACAGACATGTCTCATATTTAGGGGGACATATATCTCAAACGTCAGCTAAAGGTCAGAACAAACTCCAAATCTGCCAGCTCTCAGCCGAGCACATCGGCTCGCCGCTCGCTCCCGGCACTTCCTGTGATCTCTCTCTCTCTTTCTCTCTCTTTCTCTCTCTCTCTCTCTCTCTCTCTCTCTCTCTTTCTCTCTTCCCTTCTTTTTTCTTTCTTTTTTCTATATATGTTTTCCTCTGTTATCCGTGACATCATCCAGTAATCTGCTTTACCTAGAGCGTCCAAGATGCTTGTTACCACTGCCACATCTAATAATGCTCAAATGATCTCGCCGATCCAACACGCTGGGTCAGGTTGAGAGACCACACAGCTGTCCACCTCACATCCCAAGGGTCCCTTCTATATTTTCTCAAGCAAAGCGAGACACACGGCATTCACCTTGTTTACTGTGTGAGTTCACGCTGACATTGGGCTTTGAGTGTATCCAGTCCCTTTGGGGCAATTACCCCGAGTCTATTTTATTTATTTTTTTATTATTTTTTTAGCCCATTCAGGTAAGAGAGTGTAGCGTTTCTCAAGGGGATCTTTCACAGTGAGGCTGCCAAGGTTGGGAAAAACAGACGGGCACAAATAGTGTGGGTTTTGTTGGGTTGCTGAAGCTGGGGTCTGTGACTCTAATGGCAATTTTCAATATTCCTATCTCATTATACTTGTATAAGAGAGAAAATATCCTGAGTTTGGGCTCCTAAACATTGCAGCAAATAAATGATAATGGAATGTGTTAAGTGCTAAAGTGAAAGTGAGAGTGTGTATGTATGTATGTGTGCATGTATGTATGTGTGTGTGTGTGTGTGTGTGTGTGGTGTGTGTGTGTGTGTGTGTGTGTGTGTGTGTGTCTGTGTGTGTCTGTCTGTGTGTGTGTGTGTGTGTGTGTGTGTGTGTGTGTGTGTGTTCAAACATAGCCACATAGTAAGACATAGACTTATTTTGTGAATTGTAACTGTCTCAGACAGAACAGTCCTGACTAAATAGTAAACAAATAAAATGGCTAGAGCCACAGACTATTCTAGCCAATCAACACATTGGGCACAGGAGAGTGGGGCGTCAAATGGTGTCAGACGAGGACTAGCGTGCCAAATTAGTCCCACATATTTGATTTATGAGAGTCTATTGCTCTTTGCTGTCTTTCTCATGAATAAATTAAAAACTCTTTAAATTTAGTAATCATGCCAGTTTTTGAACACACACACACACACAGCCCAGTGATGCAATAACTGTCTCCCCTTTCCAAAACCCCTTACTGTGATTAAAAAAAACATAATAAACACATTACATAGCACTTACTCTCTTTCTTTCAAGTTGGCAGGTCCTTCATTTGCGCACTTCACAGATTTCCCCCATGTTGCAGAGGATGTGAGTGGAGACAGTAATGAGTAGATTGATGCCATAACTGATAGGGAATAAAGAGATAGCTAGCGAGGAGTCTATCTGAAATAATTCAGTCCTTGGGGAAGCAAGAATGGGGAATGGGGATGGAGGTGTGTGTGTGGGCGGTGGGGAGGGGGGGGGGGGCTTCAGTGGAAAGAAAGCCATGTGGCTTTCAGCTTGCAGTCTTACACCACGAATGAGAGGTGATTAGCTCACATTGCTATACTGTAGAACGCATGGCTGCCCGTCCTGTGGGGCCAGATTCACAGCGCCACATCGAACAATGACGCAAATTACTTTTAATATCAGTCCACACATTTTTTGCAAAGGGGGAAAATTATTCAGATAAAGAGTTGCTACTTGCTTTTCAATTAGAAGAGAAAGGTGTGTGTCGTGCAAGCTACTGCTCTAAAGGAGGGTGAAGGAGTGAAGGCTATCAATATGTTACTTACTGTCAGAGGAAGAGTTGAGCAAACAAGTACAAAGGAAACAGGACCTTGGACAGCACCCAGCTGACTGTTACCAATAGATTGTGTGGTCTGTGTATGTGTGTGTGTGTGTGGGTGTGGGTGTGGGTGTGGGTGTGGGTGCGTGTGTGTGTGTGTGTGTGTGTGTGTGCGTGTGTGTGTGTGTGTGTGTCAGTTTGTGTATGTATCATTTTGAAGCAGTGCTTAAACATCAAAGTTGTTTACATATTCTAAATTACATCTGCAGCAATTGACTTTTTTGCAAATGCAGGTTCAAAAGCTGTATAAGAAACAATTGCCATTCACAAGTTAAATTCTGCATCATGTTTAATAGCTATTTACAGTATCCCATCTAGACACTAAAACGTAGAAATCTGTGATACCGCAACAGTATTCAGTAATTGGTCCAGTGGCGATTCTAGGATCAGACCTTTAGGAAAGCCTGTCATCGTTTATCCTATTCCATAGCTAAAATCAGGTTTGCAAAAGTAATAAGGTTTGAGCACTAAACGATTTCACAAAATCACAATAAGTACTTTATTTTTCAGGGGTGCTGAGATGAGATTTATGAGATGCTTGAGTACCGCTATAAGTAGCCTAACACCTATGAACTGGTCGCCTTCTTGCCTCCCACCATTTTGCTCTCCCAGAGGGAATGCGCAAAGCTATTCTGTTCACACATCGAACCATCCTAAAGCCTTAACAGCAATGATGTCCTCATAATTCCAAACAAGTCGTGGCACAGTGAATGGCTTCTTGTGGCCTGGATCCCCTAAACAGGATTGAAAGGGGTTTGATGAGCATGTGATGGATCAATACTCACTAACAGTGACAGGGTCCTCACATGCACGTATGGCAGGTCCACAGGGACATGTCCCAGGTCTAGAGATATCTTCACTGCTGCTTTTAGTGCTTCATTAGCTTGTTAGCGTGGGACAAGCAGAAGATACACATGTTGTGTTGGGCTAGTGCTACTGTGAATGGAGCGAAGAGAGGGATCATTACTTGGGTACATGGTGGGAGATGGGGCCGTCCATACATATGCATTAGACAGATCGACCGAGAGAGGGGGAGAGAGGAGGAACGGTCACATATGGTTGACTTCTGGTTAGAAAGACAAACAGTAGATAGCTCTGCTTTCGAGATCCATATATCAGACAGCGGACTACATATTTCACTCTCTTAATAAACCCCTTTGTGATTTGGATTAACGCATGGCCGTTTGATTAACTTCATTTGTGACAATGCGGTTCCATACTCAATCACGACAGCTAAAATAACACAAAATAAAATACACATCCACAGAGGTTACTACATCGCAGATATTTTATTTACAGTCCAACAGTGTACGGCACGTCAGGGAAATTAATTTCAGTGAATAGTGGTGGGACAAAGGCAAGGTGGTCTCAGAGGACTGGAGGAGCATTTCCTGTGACAGAGAGCAAAAACATCAACTCGTTATTTACATCCAAATGTAGAGAGATTGAGGGAGACCAGGAGAGAGAGAGAGAAAGAGAGAGAGAGAAAGGGAGGGAGAGACTGTTTAGCATAATAGTCATTCTACTATGCAGCAGCTCACAGAATAATGCAAGGAGTTAGCAGTTAGCTGACTAGCCACAGTGAAGATACAAGGTAGCCTGGTGCTCCATTCAATCACTCAGAAATGGAAATGCCCACGGGAGAAGCTCAACATGCTCTGACATGAAAAAGGCCTATTTGGATGCTTGTAAACAACAGGGGGTAGGGCTAGGGGATGTGGGGGAGCGGTAAAAGAAAAGACAAATAGAAATCCTACATGAAAAGGTTGTGTGTGTGAGTGTGTGTGTGAGTGTGTGTGTGTGTGTGTGTGGGGGGGGGGGGGGGGGGGTGTAAGGTGCTGATAAGGAGGGATGGAACTTCAAAGTGTTTTTTGAGGAAAAGACAGGACAGAGAAAAAGAAGAAGCCACATCCCCTGTTATCAGCTGTAGGGCTCCGTTGAATGACCCAGATTGATTTAATTATGTGCTTGATTTAACATGTCCGCGCCAGCAATTAAAATGGATGATCAATTGATAATTCAATAGCTGGGCGTCCGTCCAATCAAAAGGCCAACGCTGTGGCTATGTCGTGCGTCGTGCGACAGCGGAGTCAGACTAGGCTTCCGGCATGTTCTCATAAGAGGGTGAAGACGGTCAGGATGTGTGAATGATGGCAATACTTCTGGTGATGCTCTTAACAGTGATGTTTGGGAGCATTGATTTGTTCAAAATTATTCGGGGGAATTACTTTCATGTAATTGTCATGTACTTGCATGTACTTGCATGTGTCTCCATCATTTTCTATCCTCTAACCATTCAGGAAGTACCGTTGTTTTACTGTGTGGAAATCATTATATTCATATGATCATTGATAAACTGGATGCACTGTGAAGGAAGCAGTGTTGCATTTTTTGGTTACACTTTACTTGAAGGTATCTACATAAGAGTGACATGACACTGTCATGAACGTGTCATAAACATTATAACAACGCCTTTACCACTCGTTTCTGCCAAGTGTCATTCATTTTTTAACATAACAAGTTAGTTAACACATTATAGTTATAACAAGTGTTATCCACTTTTCTTTTCCCCTTTTCCTACGTTGTTTTTGTAAAATAGCTGCACCTGCAGTGCACTCTATCAAGGTGTGCAGACTCCTCTCTACTTTTGCAAATTTGTATGTGAAATCAGGAAAAGTGAGTCATACATACAAGCCTGTCTTTTTACAGGCATTTTATGTCAGAGAGGCCACACGCACCTGCTGCATAGAGACTATAAATCTTACCTTAAAGGAACCGTATGTAAGATTGTGGCCAAAACTGGTACTGCAATCACTTTCAAATTACTGTAGAGCCGTGTATCCCCTCCCCCTCCCCCCTGACTGGCAAAGCTGGCAACCCGGAACACTACTGACTTTGTGATTAGTAGATAGGTGGAGAGTGGCGCATCAGGCCAAAACACAACATGACAACATCAACATCAGTTGAGGGCTGCAACTTCACTTTTTAAATGACAATATCCTGGCCAGACTACTGTTGTCAGTGATATAAGTATTTGAAATGAACATGATTTCTTAATGTCTAGTGACATATCAGTGACATTTTATGATTAATTGAAATACATTTCTTACATACGGTTCCTTTAAGGACAGAGTTGTGGTAGGATATATTCATAGAGGTGTCTTTAATATTGCAGCAGCTGGAGTGAGCCATTAGCGTGTGAATGTGTCCATTTATTACTGATACAACTGAAGCTGGAATGAATCAGCTGAGACTCACAGAGAGATGGACATGGAGTGGACCAGTGAAACAGAATGCCTGACTGAAGCACAGCAGCACCAAGTGCCAAATGGAAAGAGGAGCCTGCTGGCTTGTGTGCAATAGAGGACCTACGGCGTTTAGAATGGGACATGGGCCTTATGGGCCAATAATGGGAAAATAAATTGCAGTTTGTTCATGCATTCATGCGACTTACACACACATAAATAGACATACATGCATGCACACACACGCACACACGCACACACACACGCAAACACACACACACACACACACACAAACCTAGCCCACCTAATCTGCCGCTCCTAAATGCAATAACATTCTTCTGTGTCTCAATTTGTGCAGGTTAATTTGAGTTGTGGCAAGAATAAGAAAGAGAATGTGCGTCATTTTGTGAAAATAACCGTCTATAAACACCATCCATAACCCCTTCAATTGTTAAAAATGCATTTCTCTTGATGATTGTTTTTAAATAATAGGTTAGAAAATGGCAGGGAAACACCCTTAAGCAAAATGTGTACGTGTGTATGCTTGTGTTTGTGCGTGTGTGTTTTGATGGAGACATTCCCGGCTGCACTTGGAACACGCTGTTCTGAGAAACTTTGGAGGAATTGGAGGCCCACGGTGTCGGTGGGCTGCTGAGGGGGACACTCCATTATGAAATGTCAGCACACCCGTAAATTGAATTTGAATGACAACCCATCGCGAGGCGGACGATGTGGCATCCTCCACCATATACAGCCCCCCCCCCCCCCCCCCCCCACCCTCTCCCTGGGGCACCTCTCCCTGATTTGCATGTGGCATTTAGGACGAAAGAGTTTGCCCAATCTGCGCCTCCTCGTTCATTTATTTCCCGTCTTTATAAATTCATGATTTTGTTCCAGTCCGGTTGAGGTCTGCGGCTATGCATTTAAACTCCCTGTGGTTTCAGACTTTATACCAAGAGGCTCCATGAATAGGATTTTCCTTTGGTCTTCTCTAGTGTCTTTCAGCCTTTTGAGTGTCTTTAAGTGATTGTATATGAGGTAAGTTTACCCTATATGAATTTTTAATGCCTATGCAATCAGCAGTATGTTTAATGCATACACTCTGGAATCTAGTCTGTGGTCTCTTATACATTTAGATAGATAGATAGATAGATAGATACTTTATTGATCTCCAGGGGATTTTCAAGGATCTCCAGGGGAAATTCAATGTTATTTTTACAGTAATAACAATGACACAGACAAATTCATTTTCCCCATTCCAAATTGGATTGTCAACAGCTTTGCACCACATCGCACAAAAAACAGCATACATGTCATTCTGATTTTGCTACGAAAACAAAAAGCCCTTTAAAGCCTTTCTTCTTTTCGTCTTTCTACAATAACAACATATGAATTCCAAGAAACAGGAGAAAGAATGCGTGGAATGGAGTGGGCCAGGAGAAGGCATTAATAGTCTGTTAAAGGCGGGCGCATTCATTAAGGTGATTGAGCATTGCAGGGCGTGCAGCGGGACTGACAGCTGGCTCGTCTTTGTTGCCGGGGTGCGGAGGTGCTGAGTCAGGCGCCGGGAAGCGACGGCTGCAAACAACGGAGGCTGGCAAGGGCTTGTCACGCACGTGCCAACAGTGAGCTGCCTTCCTCGCCTGGCCCTGTTTTCTTTTATTCCTGAAATGAGACGCTCGATCCAAAGCAGCATGGTGTGTGTGTGTGTGTGTGTGTGTGTGTTTGCATTCACATGCGAGTGTGTTTGAGAGACTGAGATGCAAAGAGAGCTGTATATGTGTGTGTGTGTGTGTGTGTGTGTGTGTGTGTGTGATGAACATGGTTTTGAATGCAAGTTGAGAGAGGAACAATGAAAAATGTTGGTGCTGATGTGTGGTTAATGCAGCGGGTGCAGATTAGCTGAAAAGATGGGTCTCTCTCTCTCTCTGTGTGTGTGTGTGTGTGTGTGTGTGTGTGTGTTTGCATGTGTGTCTGTAAAGATGTAAAGATGTGTGTGTGTGTGTGTGTTTGAAAAGATGCTTCTCTCTCTCTCTCTCTCTGTGTGTGTGTGTGTGTGTGAATGACGGCTCTCTGTGTGTGAGAGAGAGATACAGTTTGTGTGTGAGGGAGACTTGAAATTTGAGAGAGAGAGAGAGAGAGAGACAGAGAGGGAGAGATACAGACAGTGACAGAGACAGAGAGATGGGGAAGGGGGAAGGGTAGTGAGGAGAGTCAAATTTAATCTTTATGTGAGTGTGCACACATTTTATTAAGCAGTAATTAAGGTCACATGGATGCCAATTGGAACCCCAACACCACGTTTCTGGGGAGAGAAGATAATCACATAACATTTGGGTCTATCATTTTATTAATTATTTTATTATAAACAAACACATCTGAAATTATGCTATTGGTTTCAGTAAACTGCTCAGTTAGTCTCATTTGGCTCTCTAGATCGTCCATGTTAAATGTTGAGGAGTACGGTCACAATTATGTGATCAGCATGTTTA
Organism: Alosa pseudoharengus; assembly: GCF_046254945.1. NCBI lineage: Eukaryota > Metazoa > Chordata > Actinopteri > Clupeiformes > Clupeidae > Alosa > Alosa pseudoharengus. The sequence goes on from NW_027468664.1 coordinate 11,375,148, forward strand.
CGAATCAAGAGTTCTACACTATGATGCGACAATTACCCTCAGAGATTTCCCCCAGAGATAGATGGCTCTGATTTTCCCCATAGACTGTATAAAGAACACTGAAACTATAGATTGTTTGCGTAGAATTCTAGAAGGAACTAGGAAAATAATTGATAATTGTTAAATGTTGGACACAGTCCAGCTGGATGCATTATATGACACCATTTCTCCCAATTCTTTACCCAAAATGGTGAGCAACTGTGAGATGTAATGATGTAACTCAACAAATACACAAAATGGAGGCGAAAACACATTTTTTAAACCATTTTTTAAGAGGGATAGTGAAGTGAATTAGCCTGGGTGTTCCCATGCTGCCTTGTGCGCGATTTGATTCACGCTGCTAAGGCAGCCTGGAGACCATGGAGGGATAGGGGACCAATCACAGAACAAGGGGGAAAGCAAGACGATGATGAGCTATGCACAGACGCATTTGATAGACATCTGTGGCACCCAATAAACGGATCTGGGCATTTTTGTTCAAATACGAGAAAATTAACGTTTGGTTCCCAGACCACGTCTCATTGAGAAGTGGTGGCGCTAGCCAGGCTAGAAGTGAATAGCAGCGTGTCAGTAAATATGAGTTTATCTGTATAGAGGAGGAGAGGCACATGTTATGTGAAGAATAACTTAATGTTGAATTGATTGAACATTTGAACCCCAAAAACAATCAATATTGTAGCACTGAGTCAGAAGTGATAAGGAAACGCTTGAAAACATGCTACGATGCCCTAAATTAAAATTCAATTTCAATAAGTAAAGATAAATGGTTGGATGAGAATTGATAAAAGCTGTGATTGATCTGCCCATGGTGTTCATTTCAAATGAACAGTTCAAGATCATCTCCGTTATATTTACCTGGAAATGACACCTGTTGTAACAAATCTACCAAAACCCATCTTGACATATTGCTTCATATCACTAAAAAAAAACACCTGAGAGCAGAGAGCTGTTTTCTTTGATGTGAGGATGTTCAACATTTATCACATATGTGCAACACATCCTTCCACAACCCTTAATTTTATCTTTGAAAGTATTCTTGAAACATGAGCATATAGTATGTATTTCTCAGTGGACACTAAAGTATCAATATGGTGCCGCTGTGACGCAACTGGTTACAGTGCCCATACCATATTCTATTTCATTCGAGTCCCAATTCGTTCTAGTTCGAGTCCAGCCCGGGTAATTTCCCGATTCCACCCCATCTCTCTCTCCCACTCGCTTCCTGTCAAATTAAAGGCATCGAAAAGAAAAAAGAAGTATCAATATGGCCCCTCGCTCCTTGTTACTCAAGTGACACCATGTTCTACTGTGGCCTATTATACCAGCAATGCAAGTGAGAGACAATGCAGTTCAAACTAGCCGTCAGTGCAGACAAGCGATGTTTCACAACGCTGGTATTGACCCATGCATTGACAGACACCCTGTCTCTGGTTTGGGACTTGATGCGCTGGCTCTCTCACGGATGAATGGGCAAAAGTTTCAGGACGTCACACTGGAATGCAGATCAAAGGTGGACATGTGGACAGCAACAATGTGTTGTTATGTGCTCCGACAACGGTCACGTCTAGTTCTAGAACACGGTGTTCCGTTCCAGTTCATCTTCATGTGAACTCTTCAAAATAACTGACCCTGAACCTGTAAAAAAGGCTTTTGTCACATTTTCATGTTTTCCTGTGCCATCAAGTCAATGGTGCATTAACCATTACCTGACAAATACTGAGAACCACGACAACGGTTTGCCATTGTATGATTCTGAAAAACACACTGTACCGTCTTTGTGTTATAGGGCTTTCAGCATTGAGCTCAGCACAGAACCTTGACACCCTGTCTATTGTCCTTATTCAGTCGAGTCTGTACACCAAAACACAATAACGGCATTGAATGTCAAAACACTCAACATCCTCCCACAAATGTAACATTACAGCAGGTAAGAACATTCTCTGATGCTCAGGTAGAGAATGAGGGTAAGACAAGGGCAATACACAGAGAGAGGGAGGGTAGGTTTTCTGTAGGTCCTTGTCAGGCCACCACTGGTGATAGATGGCGATGATCTGTGACTCCAAGGCAAATGATGCGCTGCAGGTGATTTTTCTGTATGGGTGTGACACGGGAATAATGCGAGAGCCATCAGAGTAATGAGGTGACATTGACGCCCGTCCCTCCTCATCCGTCTTTATTTGTTCTTCTCCGGAGCTCGGATGTGCCTCGGACCTGTCACATGTGTAAGGCTATCACTGCAACAACTGTGCGAAACTGACCTGAGAGCAGCAGCAGCAGCAGCAGCAGCACCCAGTTGGCTATAATCAAAGCTGGGCGCTGCCACACAGCTGAACTCAAGTTCATAGCAAGGCCGCGTATCGTGCAGAAGTATTGGCATTTTTTATCCTCGGCTTCGCCCGAACTTGTGTATCGATGAAGAACTTTATCCTTTTGAACTTTTTATGTATTACGAAACGACTCGTGTATCTTCTCTCAGGGAATGTTCGGAGTAGGCTATGCTACGGTTTGTGAAGTGTGTGGAGAAAAAAAACCCACTTAATATTCAGAGGCTCTGAGTGCTGAGAGACATGCATGAAGGGTCTGGGGTGGGGGGGGGGGGGAGGCTGCTGGTTGTCAGCGTTGTCATGTGAAACACTCCATTACGGCGAGATGCTTGGGAATGGCACGCCTCGTCAGGCGGGCTTCAAGCGGGTTTCACAAGTTCCCCAACGACTGCTGAGCTACGCTAATGCCGCTCGTGAAAATGCCATCATGGTAGCTCCGCCAAACCGCCTGAGGTACGTCCTTGTGGAAGTCTAGAGTTTTCTGTACGTCCCGAGGCTTTAACTGCTACTCTTTTTGGCCTGTTTGGAGGAAACTTTTGCCGCACTGTATAGTTAAACTAACGCTTATAGTTTCGTTTTTAAGTAATCTAGCCCATGGTGTCACAATCTAATTCAGTGCCCTTAACATTTCTCTGGAGGGTTTTCTTCCCATATCACCCATAATTTTAATTTACAGAACAAAATGGCCTTGGGCATTCATGGGGTTGGTAATGATGACATCTACACTGTGTATGTGTAAGGTATGGTACACAGTACATCACAAGGGATAAAACCTATAGTTTTATTGTCAATATAAATTCAATGCATATGCTCTAAAAACACCTACAAGATACTATTGTATTTCTGAATTCCATCATTACCAAAGGCAGATATCAGGTCAAACATACAGTATTGCACCAAATACATAGTCGTTAATTATTATTTTGAAAAATAATGTTCTGTAAGATGCAGTTAACAGTATACAATAAGATCATGGGCAGCTGAGGTAAAGTGCCACATATGCATTTTGAGGTCCATTATCCAGACAACATAAGTCGCAAATATGTGTAGAGCATCCAATTATATTACTGCACACAGCCACACAAAATTGCATAGTTGCCAGAATCATTGCACAGCTCTTGTGTTTGTGTGGGTGGTTACAGTATATGTTGTTTTCCTTTACTGACAAAAAAAGGCAGGTTTGTGGGAACTGCTGTGGCCACTGCAGGGGACTGTTCCTGTAGCGCAGCTGTCACAATGACAAAACAACGGAAGTAGGTCACAATCGCACGGTCCCTGGCAAATCTTTCTTTCTGCTGTGTTGTCAGCCCTCCTTCATCCTCTCTCTTCCTCCTGGCCCCCTTGCCCCTAGAAACATCGCCATCCCCTATACCTGTGGTTGTGTGTGTGTGTGTGTGTGTGTGTGTGTGTGTGTGTGTGTGTGTGTGTGCGTGTGTGTGTTGGTGTGTGTGTGTGTTGGTATGTGTGCACGAGTACATTCAGCTATGTCTCAATCAAAAGCCTCAGGCGATGCTATGTGAAATCCTCAGAACCCTCTGCACTACCTGCATCCAACCTCTTAAATCACACAAGGGCATGAGCCTCTCTCCAACCCCTATCACATGAGCTTAGAGCCCGGAGCCCTTTGCCAGGCTTTGATAGAAGCATCCAGGGTCAACCTGCAGCTCCTTTCTGGAGACAACCACAATAACCCACTTGTGTCTCTTAGACTCTGTCTCTGTCTGTTTCATAGTGAATGTTGTTGTTCCATAGGCTTCTGGCTATGATGCTATTCATCAGACAGAAGCAATGGTGATTTCATGGCTAGCTATATACTGTATGTGAGAAGAGTCGTGTTTCATTGCAGGCACTTTCCCCCATACTGTCTATCTGACTGTTCTCTCAAGGGACATGGACTATATTTGCTTTTGTCATACACTGCGATATACCAACTTACATGGCCTTGCCAGCTTAAATGTGTACACTATGTAGTTCAAGGGCATGTGATGTTTAGTGCAAATGGATGTATGCGAGAGTGAGAGAGATGATGTGTTTAAAGGCACACTATAAGGTTAAAGATGTATCATCAGCATTGCAAATGTCACTGAGCACTGGCCTTTGAGGCTAAGTCATCGGTGTGGCTGTTAAGGAGCCATTGAACCGGAGTGCAAATGAGACGCACCCAGCTGACCTTGGCACATGTTACCACCACAGAAGGAGAACAGCAGGGTGCCGACATTAACGCTGGGGATGCAGGGATCTCTTTGATGGCTGTTGTTGTTGAGAGTGTGTCTAGGTTCAAAAACCCTTATGGAGTAGCATGGCTGTATGGACTACCTGCACAAGTAGGCTACCCTCGAAGCCAGAGAGATGAGAAGAAAAGGGAGAAAGAGAGGGAGAGGAGGAATTGGAGAGAGGGAAGAGAAATAAAGAGATAGAGGGAGGGAAAGAGAGACAGAGAGGTAGTGTTATAAAGAAGCAAGAGGGACAGAGGAGAGGAAGAAAAAGAGGGGTGGAATGGACAGGGGAACAATGGAGAGTGGGAAGAGGGAGAGAAAGAGATAGAGGAGGAAACAGAGAGACAGAGAGGAGGAAGAGGGAAGGAGGGAAGCTGGGAGATGAGAAAGAGAGAGAGAGAGAGAGAGAGAGAGAGAGAGAGAGAGAGAGAGAGAGAAACAGCTGAGGGAGCGTGTGGGGGAGAGTGGGCCAGGAGGGAGCTGCCCTGAAAAACAATACATCACTCAGGAGAGGCATAGCCAGGGGGACCGCCGCTGCAACATAGCCCCAGCTCCATGGAGGGAATAGGCGATGAGAATCTCTGTGTGTAAGTCTCTCTCTTTCTGTGTGTGTGTGTGTGTGTGTGTGTGTGTGTATACAGTATGCGTATGCGTGTGTGTGTGTGTGTGTGTGTGTGTGTGTGTGTGTGTGTGTGTGTGCGTGTGTGTGTGTGTGTCTGTGTGTGTGTGTGTATGTCTGTGTGTGTGTGTGTATGCGTATGCGTGTGTGTGTGTGTGTCTGTGTGTGTGTGTGTATGCGTGTGTGTGTGTCTGTGTGTGTGTGTATGCGTATGCGTGTGTGTGTGTCTGTGTGTGTGTGTGTATGCGTGTGTGTGTGTCTGTGTGTGTGTGTGTATGCGTATGCGTGTGTGTGTGTGTGTCTGTGTGTGTGTGTGTGTATGCGTATGCGTATGCGTGTGCGTGTGCGTGTGTGTGTGCGTGTGTGTGTGTGTGTGGTTGGTGGGATGGTGAATAGGACGCTGGGAGACCAGAGGAAATAAAGGCAGTAGGTGACGAGGCACATCTGAAAACTAGGGAACGTTTCACGGGCTCCACTGGGGCTTCCCTACATCACAGAGGACTCGAAGACGCCAGGCTGAGACATCTGGCACTGAGCACATCCCCACAGCCCACACCACAGGGAGCCATGGGCAAGAACAGAAGACGAGTGTCTGTCTCACTGCTGTTGAGAAATTATCTTGTATCTCATTTTTATTTCTTCGGTTTCTCCCTCACTTTCTTGAGCTATCTACTTCTGTGAGGTTTTTTTTTCTCAGGAACTTGTACACATATTCATCCCGCACACAACTCACATTCACTCATTTGCACACAGACACACACACACACACACACACACACACACACACACACACACACACACACACACCTGTTGACCTTTTTTCTTCACAATTGAAGCTAAGTGTGAGTGCTGTGCACAAGATGATTGGATGATTGAATAATGCTGCCAAATGGAATTATAAATGCTGTTTAACACGGTGGCAGAATCTACTGAGGACAAATGCTTGGTTTCCTCAACATCTCTAGCATGGGATTACAGATTCTCTTTAAATGAGAACCCATTAAAATAGCAAAACCAACAGCAAAAAGCAAAAGCCCTCTTACAGCAAATTAGAAACCTCCCGTGGTGTAATATGAAAATGGTTAGATTGCTGTGCTGCAGAAACCTTTCAACAGTGCTTTAAGGGAGAGTCAAAGCTATGAGTGGCAGGCATCAAGCAACACACTTCAATTAGATGTGCTGTGTTATTTTGTGCTTTTTAACAAGACAGGAAAAGACCAATGGAAGCCATCATTACTGAAAGTACGTACTGTAATACAAAGAGCCTTTCCTGACTAAGTCACCTTGAACAACAAAGTGCCAATGCCAGTGTTCAGCTAAGCCTTGTCCAACTTCCACAATAATTGGTGTTTGCCAACAGCGTTAACTTTGACGCAAAGAAACAATTTAAAAATACATTGCTGCACACTATTCTGCTTCAGCGCGCTCGCGGTGGGTTATCGCCTTGCCATTTTGCCATGGGAGTTTAAAGGGACTTTTCAAAAGGTCATAATCACATAATCACAAGTTGCATTGCTTTCTCTCACCCCTGGGTGAGTGACTGCTCTTGAATGCTAAAGCCCCTTTAAATCATTGAGAGAATCTAGCATTAGCAAAACCTTGGTGCTCGGAGATGAACTTCCTAAACAAAGCCTGACTGTAAGCACATTGAAAGGCAGTAATATGTCAGTACATAATACTAATAATAATAATAATAATAATAATAATAATAATAATAGGAATCCAGCTGAATTAGCATCACATATTTCAACCTAAAATAAGTTTTACACTGTTTTGAGCCTACCAATGACTGACTGCATTATGTATGCTGTGTTGGTGAGCGGAGTGAGAGAGAGTGCGTGCCGGCTCCTTACATCTCCCTGATTCAGCACCGCTGGCTCTGCTCTGCACACGGCCAAGTAGAGCCAACAAAACACAGACGTCTTCACCACACACAGTCAGCTCCGAGATGTCCTCCCTCATGCCCCACAGCCATACCTCACTGAAACAACCAGCTGCATCTCACAGCTCTCCATCACGTCTGAGAGGGACAGAAAAGTTGCAGACAGGTGCTCCAGCCTTTACCCCGTTCCCTGTGTGTGTTTTTAGAAATGGGAACAAATGGTTCACATTTAGTATTGCAGTATGGTATACACATGTGCATTGGGGCCATATCATCTCTTGCAGACCCCCACTATTCACAGGACCTTTGAAAGCTGTCCCAGGACATCAGAATTTCAAATTTCATACAAAACAGATTTGGAAGAGAAAAAAAAAACAAGTTGCTATGGTTACCTAGAGTCACCATAGTGATCCCAAGGATAGGTTTGTTGCCAAGACAACTGTTCAGTTAACACATGAACAGTAAGCAAACAGATGAAAAATTAGATAATGTAGCTTTTCTGAAAGAAAGACATTTAAAAGTAACTTCAGGCACAATAGAACTAATCAACCACAAGTCTGTATAGCCGCCTCAATGTACATGGTCAATAGTGTCTGCCTTCTCATTCAGATCATGTACTGCCCAAGCTTCTTCATGGAGGTATTTTTGTGGCTGTCCCCTCAAGTAATCAGACCATGTATCACCTCATTTATATGAATAATAACCCGATGTAATTGAATTCTCTACGGCCTTCCTAGGCGGTCACCCACCTCACGACAGTAGAGGATAGCAAAGGCACAGATCTATTCATTATTTCGGATCCTGCCATCTAATTCAAGCTTTCACTGAAATGGGCCAGCTCCCTCAAACGAGGTCTCAATTATCCTGTCATAAACCCAGGCAATGTAATGACCATTCTGTCTCTCACCGAAAAGGGCAGCCTTTGTAAATATGGTCCTCTTTTTCTCTCCCCCAAAGACATTAAAAGGCTGTTCGGAAATGTTAGATGTGATGTGAGAACAGGAAATGCTCTCCAAGAAACCCATGTAGGGAAGCACACGGTACCCCCACTTTTACCATTTGAAGGGACAGGACAAGCAAAAACGCACCATAGGGTGCATAGAGAGGTCTGTGTTTGCCAGTGGAACAAGTCCTTCAGGCATAATAAAATCCTCCACTGAAGTGGGAAAAGAGTGTTGAACAAAATGATGAATGTATTAAACACTTCCTCACATACAAAAACCTCAGTCATAATTATAGCACTTTTCTATCATATTGTGTTTCTATCATATTATATTCTGTAGCAAATGTATATTTTTGTTGTTGTTGTTGTTTGTTGTGCCTATATGTTGTCTTGCTAGCTGCCTAAAAAATATGTTGATGTACATTAAAATACAGAATAAAAATTCCTCAGATTTCTCCTTCAAACACATGGTGACAGGGGTTAAAAATAACATTACTAGTAAACATAAGAGATAAGATAAGAAATGCTTTCTCCATTCCCGGGGGATTTAAGTGTCACAAGTTATCAGTAAAGGTGATATACCAAAACATACTAAATGGAACAGATGGTTTTGCCATATGGATACATATTTTGTTTTTGTAAAAGCAACAGGTATATGCCACTTTGATAAAAAAAAAAATACATTTGTTATTTCCAGGAACACTACTAGAATTATGTTGCCTTCAGTGTACAGTAAATTAATTGAGTTGATCTAATGGTACATGGTCTCATGGCATATTCCAATGGGAGTGTGGATTGGTCGCTGTAGAGGCGCTAACTGCAGAGTTATATGTAGTTTCTCATCTGAAAAATGTAAATGCACTGCATAAGTCTACAACTCCAGTGAATAAGTGGCATACTAAAAGACTTCATAGATCTCAGTGGAAGAAAAAAAGGCATACTTAAAAAGGGAAAAAACAACAACAAAGACACATAGAGACCATGAAAACATAAGAGCATGATAGTGTCCTGTGAAGTGTTGGGTTTCAGCCGTTTCTGTGGAGATAACAGAGGGAATGGCTGATTTCTTGACAAGATTAGAGCTTTGAGGGTGGCTCTCTTCTCCAAGATGAGAGAAAAAACACTCTGTGAGCACGCTGTGCCCAACAATGAAATTTACAGTTCTGCCGATCCTCACTGCAAGATGCAAAATACATGCACTGTAGAAAAAAAACAACACACATCTCCGACCTAACACAAGAAAACTGACAGAATTCCCTTTGCAGGCGATTGATGTTCCTGCTTCCTGGATATGTGTGGAAAAGTGAAAAGTCCATTCCCACCGAGGTCATTTCATATCCACCACCTTCTCACATTTCAATATTGTCTCAGGCTTTGAACGTTCGGGTTGCTTGAGAAAACTCATATCATGCACAGTCACAGAGGAGATCAATGTTGTGGCTTAGGAACAGAAAACAAAATAGCATTCGGAACAAATGATCCTTGTCAGTGCTTCCAGTTAATCCTCCTCAGAAAGCATCACAGACTTTATCAATTTACATCCAATACAGATGAGGAGAGAAACTCTCGAGGATCAATATGGCCTTGTCTCTCCGCCCCTTGTAATATCTGTTGAATTAGGCTTTCAACAAATATGTCTCATATTTTACAAAAATCTTCTGAGCTCTTTACATCAATGTCTGATGGAGGTTTATCATTTCAGAGTTGTCAGGAAGGTCTTTGATTAATCAACATTCATACAGTCATATTCACGTCATTTATCATTATTTTCTCGTTCGACTCAGTTTATGTCAGCATCCATTGAGTGATATTTAGTCCCCTCAGAAACAAAGTGTTACTTCTGATATAAACACATATATGGACAGAGGCTGCTATTAGACAATGAGTCCACAGTAAACTTACCACACAAACAGTGTATATATGTATAGTGTAGTGTAATATGCAGTTGTGTTGTGAGCTTGTAAGGATTTTGTTGCTGGCATCATCATTGCATCATTTGATATTTACCCACTCCATGGAGAGCCACTCTCCCAGATGGGGATTAGTCTGAAAAAAGCCACATTTGTCCGTTACTACATGATGCAAACTGGCGACAAATGAAATGTGTACCCTTGTTGCATGCATGGGCGACTTCACTATTTCCCTATCTATACTCAGATTGAAGTAATGAGCTAATCTTCTGCCCATTTGTGGGAAATTACTTTCTTTTGATAATATAATTGAGCTCTTACCAATTGGATTTTACAAACTATTCCTGAGCTTTCAAGTACAATGTGATTGGGGATTTGTCATGTTACGTTTCAGTCCTGACCCATTTTGAAGCTGTGACTTTTCTACAACGAAGGGCATAGGGGTATTTGTTTCATCAGTAAATAAATGTCCCAGACCTTTAACATACAGTACCATTGGGTGCTCAATGCCCATAGACATGCGCTGAATAACAACAACCTGTGTTCGATAGGAGGCAACTGGAATAAACATCCTTAAACCACTGGTGTTTGTTTTCTACTAATTTCAATAACACCTACAGAGGTATCCAAAAATAATGCATTAGGTGCAGTAAAGTGATGCAGAGTTTCCCCCACTGAGTCCATTATGTTTTTATAGTGAGACAACTTGAGGGGTGTCTGACAAACATGTGTTTTTATTTTAATCAAAGCTGAGGCATTATATTTAAAAAGAGAAACCTTTTCACCCAGCGCACTTCATTTCCAAACATAAAATAAAAATAAAACAACTCAATAGCACAGCAAAAAAAAAAAAAAGAAATAGCATGCACCACAATAGCAAATGACTTCATAAGTCATACATATCAAAGACAAAAAAACAACATATCAGCCTATATTGCCTCCATCTGAGGCACCAATGAATCCCGGGGAGCACT
>NW_027468664.1:11391054-11438554 GCF_046254945.1 Alosa pseudoharengus
TCCTACAGTGTGTCAGCTGTCAGATACCAGAGGATCACCGGAGAACGCACACGTGTCCATATCGGCAAGAAATCCATAAAACTAGCATGTCACATAATTAGGTGCAACACATAATAATGTGACATTTATGTGAAGCTGATTCGTGATTAAGTTTCCATGTCATATATCTGTCAAATCCACCTGTCTGTGTGTGTGTGTGTGTGTGTGTGTGTGTGTGTGTGTGTGTGTGTACACATTTTGGCCCAGGAGAGGCAGTAGAGCTGTGCAGAGCACTGGAATGCAGCCTCTTACCTGGGGAACAGCATCAGATGCACTGCACTCTTACCTGGGGAACAGCATCAGATGCACTGCACTCTGGCGCAGCGTTCCATTTCATTTCCCCCCCTCATTAAAAAAGTGAGGAGAAGAAGAAGAGAGAGAGAGAGAGAGAGAGAGAGAGAGAAGTCACAGGAAGGAGAGAGATGTTTATTTGCAGACTTAACCACGGTGTAACTACTTTGCTGTTTCCTGTTTCCCCCGTATCCTGCAGGTAAACAAACACACACACACACACACATACACACACACACACACACACACACACACACACACAAAGAAAAAAAAAACAGTATACACATGTACTTTTTTTCAATCAATATTCATAGACTTCCAACCAGCATGCTGAATTCCATATTTACTTGTGTGTGGGGAGAATCCCTGTGAGTGGTGCCGGGGGAGGTCCTAAGGAAGTGGAGGAGTGATGGCCTACTGGTCTGGGATGGTGTGCCACTCCAACCGTCCCCATCCCTGGATATGGATGTGTGGATGGCAGCAGGGAGGAGGGGGAGCACTCTGTTGCACAGTACAGGGCCAACACAACACAACACAACCCAACACAACACAGCACAACACAACACAACACAACACAACACAGCACAGCACAGCACAGCACAGAACAGCACAGCACAGCACAGCACAGCACAACACAACACAACACAACACAACACAGCACAGCACAGCACAGCACAGCACAGCACAGCACAGCACAACACAACACAACACAACACAACACAACACAACACAGCACAACACAATCGTAAATCAGGTGTACAGGCCAAGTATACTGTATTTGCATTTCTCTGCATTTGCATCTCTCTCTGCATTTATACAATCCGTGAATTAGTGAACACACAGTAAGGTGAAGCACACAATGAACACACAGTTGCTACAGCGCTCTGGGAGCAGTGAGGGGTTTGGTGTCTTGCTCAAGGGCACTTCAGCCGTGGATGTGGGCATGGGAGAGCAGTGCTCAACCACTTCCCCCGCCCACATTTTTCCTACTGGCCGATGATCGAACCGGCAACCCTTCGGTTCCAAACCCGAAGCGCTAACCAGTAGGCCACGGCTGCCCCAATACACACAATATACACATAAACACACTCACAAACATTAAAGGATAAATCCGGCAAATTTTCACATAGATCTCCGTTTCTCGAGAATTCTCACCAATTATTGTTTGTATGGAAAAAAATGAAAACAATCGGTTTTACCATACAGCCATGCAGCTACAGAACTACTCTCTGTTTATGAGCTCCCATTTACTCAAGCTGGGAAAATGTTTTCATTTTTTACTTACCAACAGTACTGGTGACCCCGAGAAATGAAGATCTGTGTGAAAACTCTTTTCCTTTAATACACTAACACACTCATGCGTATTTGCACACACACACACACACACACACACACACACACACACACACACACACATACACACACACACATTCTAGTGGTGTCCTCACATTTTCAGTGTGTCATTCAGTGTTTCCAAAGCCTCCTGGTTGTTTCAAAGCTCTGCTTTGATTTTGCTTCGCCCCAGGTGAAGAAAGAAACTCTTCCCTGGAAGCAGACAGGTGCTTCCCTAATGTTAAACCCTCACAATGTCAGTCTCTTCTGTAGCAGGACTGCGAGAGGTCCTACGTGCTGGGTCACTGTCTGTCATTCCACACCCAATCCTCTTATCACAGCTAAATAAGACATCCATCCTCGGGAGCGGCTATTGAGTCCAGACGCAAACATCCCATTGATGTTGTTATGGACGGACACTGAGGCTTCTTGGGAATGACTCATCGGCAAGGACATATAAAATGCTCTATTTCCTCCGTGTTGCCGCCATTTGTGGATGGAGATGTTTCATTCAGACCTGAATAAATGACTCTGTTCAAGAATTTCTCAGAATTATGAACAGGCAAGATGGAGGTGAGGTTGTATAAAATGAATTTTACATGTGAAATCTATGCACTAATCATGTTTTGGTACTTGTTGTCTAGCAGATACCAGTGAGAATTAAGTGTGGATAATGCAATTTAGTGAGACAGTTAGAATCATATAGGCCTTTCAGCGTGATTTATTTTTGGCTCTCGTTTAGTTTCAATTTGATGAGCGAACTATTACATTGGAATCCCTCGGCAAAGCACCAGGACCAATTGCCCGCCTCTTTGATAAGATAATGGGGCTGTTTCAGAAAGATGGCGAAATTGTTTCTTGTTTTTACTGGAACTGTTTGTTTTGTGTTGGCACCCCTTTCTCCTCGCAAGGTGGTAAACAAGTCGTCGGTGCCAGGGAGAAGTTTTAAAAATGTGTTTCCCTTTTTCTGCCCTAGAAGGAAAAATATAATCCCTCCCTCTAACCCCTCTTCACTCTCTTTCCTCTCTTCACTCTCTCCTCTCTCTTCATTTCTTGCTCTCCTTCACTCTCTTCTCTCTCTTCATTTATTGCTCTCCTTCACTCTCTTCTCTCTCTTCATTTATTGCTCTCTTCATTTCTTGCTCTCCTTCACTCTCTCCTCTCTCTTCATTTCTTGCTCTCCTTCACTCTCTCCTCTCTCTCCTTCACTCTCCTCTCTCTGTCTCACTGCTCTGTGGGAGGGCAAAGAAAGCCTCTGTTTTTCATGGTTGATTTATCCAGTAATGTTAACCTTCAAAGCCAAGGCACACACACACACACACACACATTCACACACACATTCACACACACACACACACGCGCACTCACGCACGCACACAATCTGGCTTTCTTCCACTGGCTGACGAACACAAGCACGCTGCCACGGCCCTTTGGTTTGTGGGAGCAAGGGGGAGGAGAACAGGAGGACGGAGCCGAGTTGCTTGATGACCAGTCCACTGGCCAGTGGAAAAGGTCACTACCGAGGTGAGTCATCACTTGAAAAGGGACGACAAGGAAGAGGAAAATAGAGGAGATAAAGATGAGGGCGGTTAACAGACTGGTAGAGAGAGAGAGAGAGAGAGAGAGAGAAAGAGAGAGAGAGAGAGAGAGAGAGAGAGAGAGAGAGAGAGAGAGAAAGAGAGAGAGAGAGACAGAGAGAGAGAGAGAAAGAGAGAGAGAGAGACAGAGAGAGAGAGACAGAGAGAGAGAGAGAGAGAGAGAGAGAGAGAGAGAAAGAGAGAGAGAGAGAAAGAGAGAGAAAGAGAGAAAAGAAGAGGAGAGGAGAGGAAAAAGAAGGAGGAGGGGGAGGAGGAGTTGGAGGAGGAAGTGTGATTAGTGTCACTGTCAAATGGTACTAACATAAACTTTTCATTTCAGGATCCAAATGTACCTTTAAAAACATGCCGTAAGACAGGGAATGGATAAATCTGATTCCCTCTAGTCTATAAAGAATATTAAATTCTGACTAGTCAGTCAACACAGTAAATCACTGGACTTTTCATCAGATTATTATGTTCACATTCAACTGGTGTCTTGTATGTCGCGAGTTCTAATGGAATGGCACAAGAAGGCTAATGCCTCTCTCATAATAACAAGTTTTTTTATTGAATATCCTTGAACATTCTATGTTAAATTATTCATTGGTTTGGTGGGTAGCCATACAATAATATGAAATAACTTGTGTTTACTTTCTCCTTTAAATCCCTTTTTGGGCAATATAAGGGCGGATCCCCCTCTAAGGGCCTGATTAACTAAAGGTTTGTGTGCATGAAAACATGTGTAAACTCAATATCCATGCAAACAATTGCACAAGCTGAGCTGCTAACGATGCCCACTGCAGCTTCCTTCAAATGAGAAAATTTGATTCTACAACATACTTGGAGGTGAGCATGCAAATAAGTTCATTTTCTAAGACTTACAAACATTTGCTGGAGGTTATAATTTTCCTTTTGAAAAAAGGCTACATGTTAACTCTTCTGAAAGGATCGATTCTGGACTGCTTAAAAAATCCTTTGTATGTACTCTCATGGCATTAAATTCTGTCGTTTGGGTGACAAGGACACTAAAGGCTCTTACAAAGAGAGACAGTTATATGAAAAGTCTAGATTTTATTAGCTTCATGCTGCAAGTGAACGACGTTCACCTCACAGTGACCACCCTTCCCACCTGGTGACATATTTTCATTTCACACTCGGCCAGGACCCTGCAGGAACCACTTTTGCCCCTTTCTCTCTCTCCCGACTCCCGAAGGCGGCTCCACGCGCAGTGGACGTGGCTAAACGGGTACGGCAGCACCTATGAAAGAAGCCCTCTATTTAAGTGTCCTTGCGCCCGGGGAGCACAGCAGGGAAATTGACATTTAATCCCCCTCCTCCCCACACGTCCGTGTAAGCTTTGACAGGTGAGCAGCCTTCCAAGATGTTTGTTCCAGGGTTGGCTAATCCCTGAAAGGAGTCCATGCTAAAAAAAACAGCCATTCAATCAAGGCTAGCCATATTGATTTAATAAAGGTGGGGTCTGGTGGGTGTGGAAGACCTGGAGGGCTGGGGAGAAGTAGAGCTAATCAGAAGTGGGTGGTGGTGGGTGGGTGGAGGGGGTAGAGACATGAAAAGGGAGGTGGAGGAGCAGGTGAAGGAGGAGGAGGAGGAGGAGAGGGATGAGAGGAGGGAACTGACTGGCGTTGGCGCTCCGAGTGTGAGCTTGTGATGTGTGACAGATTGACAGGGACCGGAATGAAACTGAGAGGTGTTAAAAAGATGGCAGGAGAGAGAGAGAGAGGGAAAGAGAAGGAGGGAGGGAAAAACAGGGAGAGAAAGAGAGAGGAGGAGAGGGTTGAGATGAGATGAGAGGAGAGGAAATGAGGGGAGAGGTGGGAAGAGAGGAGATAGGAGGTGAAGCCGGAGTGTGATTTGATGGGTGACAGGCTGACAGGAAGAACGCTGGGAGAGCTCTGAATTTGGAGTGTGGAAGAGGAGAGAAGACAAGTGGAGAGGAGAGAGGAAAAGAGACGAAGAAATTAAAGACGAGAACTTCAGGAGTCGAGACAGACAGAAGATGATAGGAAAAGAGAAAGTTGTGAAAGAGAGAAAATAAAAAAGATGAGAGGAAAAGAAAATGAAAGGGAGGGGAGAAGGAGAGTTGCAATTCTTTGTGTTTATCATCCATTAAACCACACATCCTGTATTGAATAAAACCCATACACATGTTATGCAGATACAGTGTCTTTTATAAACTTTAAGAGCAGTGTCTCAGAACACATTCTGCTACCTAATGTATCACTGACTAATTATGTGGTGCCACGTGTAGCCCTATGGGTGGCAGAGTCAGGACTAGTCACTGACTCACTGAATATACGAAGCAATATGGCCGGAAATTTTTTTAATAATAAATGACTCACCGACTTTGTTGTAAATGCAGCTGTGAGTTATAAGTGTACTTTCTGGTGTTGGAAACATTCCAAACCAATCTAATGACTTGTAAAGGCAAAGGTTCTGTCTAGTGGTATATATATAGAAACTGCAGAGGTGTGGTTGTTTATGGGTAAGCATTAAAAAGGACGGGAGTCATATTTACATAGGCTCTTACAGTGATTCAACACCTAACCACAGTCAAAATGGCCCTAGGCAAGGCATTTTCATAATGAAGTCATGGTTGGCCCCATGAGTCTTGTGAGTATGTACCACAAAGTAAATATGAGACGGTTATGTAAAACACTAGATTACTACTGTATATTTATCACATTGAATTTATGTTAAGCGCTTTTGCACACCTCTTTTAGGACAGGTGCGTCGGAAAAGGTAAAGTCACCAGTAATGCGTGTAGACGAAATCCCGCACACTGTCCTTTACGCATGCAAATACTTTATTATACTTCACACAGCGTTTCGGTCACACAGTCCTTCTGTGTCCTTGAAATTCACCTTAGGAAGGACTGTGTGACCGAAACACTGTGTGAAG
The DNA here is from genome assembly GCF_046254945.1 of Alosa pseudoharengus. Classification (NCBI taxonomy): domain Eukaryota; kingdom Metazoa; phylum Chordata; class Actinopteri; order Clupeiformes; family Clupeidae; genus Alosa; species Alosa pseudoharengus. The sequence goes on from NW_027468664.1 coordinate 11,397,213, forward strand.
TATAAGTATTTGTAAGTATTTGCACGCGCAAAGGACAGTGTGCGGGATTTCGTCTACACACATTCAGATGAGTCATCTATGGTTCAGTCAGTAGGTCAAAGTCTGACCCCAAGGATCTCACCTCCTGTTCTACGGTTGACATGACAAAAGTTGACATGACAAAAAACATAAAACACAAAGAGGACACGAGGCGATTCTACATTCCACAGTTGACATGACAATTACTGTTATGCCAGCTGACCGCAAACCAGAAAATGGCCTGTCCTGAAATCACAGATGTCAGTGACAAGCTCAACATCTACAAAGTGCACCTTTAAAGCAGCATTACATTCCTGCAGCTGTCCATCCGCATACTGCGTGACTGGGATGAATGTGAACCGAGGGGGGTGGGGGGTGGGGGGTGAACGCTTGCTTCCAATGAGAAGGAGAGCCTCGGGCTGAGAAAGTGACCGTGGACGTGCGGGGGATTTAGTGCTCTTATGATGCACATTGATCAGAGGTGGGAGATGGATGGGTCTCCGGGATGATCCGGGCGCGCTCAGTTGCAACACAAACACTCAGCGAGGCCGTCTCTGGGGGGGCCTTCTCCCAGCTCCTTAGAATGGAGAGATGGAGAGAGAGAGAGAGAGAGAGAGAGAGAGAGAGAGAGAGAGAGAGAGAAGGGGGCTTGAGAGAGGTGGGGAGAGAAGGATAGAAGGAGAGAGGAAGATTGAGAGGGAGGGAGAGAGGGAGGGGGGCTTGAGAGAGATGGGGATAGAGAGAAGGAGAGAGAAAGATGGAGAGAGAGAGAGAGAGGGATGCTTCAGAGAGGTGGGGAGAGAGGGATAGAAAGAGGGAGGAAGATTGAGAGGGTGGGAGGGAGAGAGAGAGAGGCTTGAGAGAGGTGGGAATAGAGAGATAGAAGGAAAGAGAAAGATGGAGAGGGAGAGAGAGAGGAAGGGAAAGAAAGAGAAGGTTGGGAGAGGGAGAGAGATAGAGAGAGGGGTGGGACTGAAGACAGAGAAAAAGGGGGGGACTAGAGAGCAAGAGAGAGAGAAAGTAGGAGTGAGTGAAGAGCGTGGGAGAGAGATATAAAGAAAGAAGTGTGAGAGAGGGAGATAGAAAAAAAAGGCACAGAAGAGAGAGAGAGTAGGGAGAGAAAGAGAGGGATTGCAAAAGAAAAATTAATTCCCTCCAAGAGCCCAGAAAGAGGAAATGGGGAGAGAATGAGATTGAGCAAGAGGGAGCCACTAAACCCAGAGATATTTATAACGATAAGCATCCCCTCCCGTGGACTTAGGGCCGGGGAAGAGGGATGGTGTACACTGAAGGGTGCTACCATAGCAATAACATCTCTTCCTTGGTCCAAAACACACACACACACACACACACACACACACGCACACACGCTGTGTGCTACAACCTATGGCTACAACGTGTGATGGTTAGTTCACCCTCACAGGAAAAAAAAACCTCTTCTTATTCTCTAAATATGATTTTGTGCTATTTTGTTAATCATATCAATGTATTAAATGTATACACATACTCAGCAATGCAGTACAATGAAGTAATACATTTGTATAACACATTAAAATGTCTTATTAGTGTAATGAAGTCATGTAAACATGTGTAAGTAAAATAAGGACATTTTCAAAAGGTCAGATCCATATCACATCCTTTATTTTTATTATTTATTTTGTCACTTCTGTTTGTTTCTTGTTTGAGCTTTGGCAGCATTTCAAGATCTGCATCAGTCCATCTGTGAGAAGTCCCTTCTCAGCGGAATATGAAATTATGTCTAATGGATTCACAGGGATTTGAACTGGGCTGTGAATCCGAGAGCGGCTTAATCTCAGCAAAACATGACAATTATCACGCTAACTTTGCTGTGAAGAGGCAAGCCCGCATGTTGAGGATGCTGTAGCCAGGCAGCTGAAGGCATAGCGGGGAGCAAGTTACACACTCATACCCACCCCCACACGCACAAACACACACACGCACGCACAAACACGTACACATGCACACACACACACACACGCACGCACGCATGTGCACACACACACACACACACACACGCACACACACGCACACAGACACAGTCATACATACACACACAAACATACACACACACACACATGACACATTATACACAGACATACACACAGTCACAGAGTCACATGTAAATACATACATTACACTACAGGGATGAGAGATCAGTGTGCTCATATGTATGCACTCACACACATACATTTGAGTAGGTTTAAGCACTATCTACCACACACACACACACACACACACACACACACAGCCATACATACACACACACACACACACACACACACACACACACACACAAACTCAAAGCCGTTCCAGGAAAAGGCTTCCAATGAAGATGCACTGAACAGCCTCATCATCCCTTCAAGTCGTCCCAAGGTTCCCTTCACCATCTGGAACCCCTGCCCCCCTGCCACCTCCACTGGAACTGCTTTAATCTCCACGCACAGCCTGGATGGTGTGTGTGTGTGAAAGAGAGAGAGGGATAGAGAGAAAGAGAGAGAGAGAGAGTGGACAAGAGTCAAAAAGGGCTTTTTGAGAGAGAGAGGAAGAGAGAAGAGAGGAAGAGACAGAGAGAGAGAGTGTGTGTGTGTGTGTGCATGCATATGTGTGCGTGTGTCTCTGTGTGTGGTTTTACTGACGTGTGTGTCGGTTCATATCTTTGATCCATGTGTTGCCCACATGGAAAGATAGAGTCCAGATGAAGAGCATTAGGATGCTGCCAGGACACACATGTTGGCACTCTGGCCTCCCTGGTCCAGCCAGAGGTTAGAGAGAGTGTCAGTATCAGTCCTGTATAAGCTCATGTTTGATCCTCTGCCCAATGGACAAGAAGGTCCAGATTTTTTTGAAACAACCAGTTGGAACCTTAGGAAAACATTAGGGGTTTAGTCATTGTCTAAAGAGTCAGCCTGTTTTTTAATCATTATTTGTGCCGTATAATATATTCTTAAATACAATTATGCATAAAAGAATAGTTTCGATGCATATGAAGGTCAACAAAATGGCCTTTGGGTGGTAAAATGGTCATATAAAATATATTTATGAATTACTTTGCATATTATATTTAAATAATTATAGGTAGATAAAATAAATAATGCAATTTAGTATGCAGCTTTTATTTATATTGCCCAAGGTCACATAAATAAATATCTAATCACAAAAGACATCCCTATGTGTTTACAGTAACATACAAATTCCACCTCAGAAATGTCATGCCATACCTAAATATTTACATAAATATTTTATAATGACAACTAGCCACAACACACTGCATTGTTTTCGCTCCTGAAGAAGCATGCCTGCAAAACATTATTCACTCTCAATAAAACATTAAATAATTGAAATAGAGATGCCTGTTTATATACAGAAACATTACATTTTTACATATTTTGGCAATTAGCCTCACTATTAGCATGACTAATTTAATATCACACGGTGAATATGCATCAGATAGAGACACACTGACACAAGACTAAACCAAGAACATATGAATACTGAGGGCACTGCGTCCAGACTGAGATTACTGGAGCTATCTGATCATTTTTCATCCTGCATCTATTGCCAAGCGTATCCACTTAATGGTTTCCATCTTTATGCATTAGGACAGTCGTCTTTGCCTTAATACTACAGTATCCTGCTGCAAGTCTTTATCTGCACACAGTTTGAGATGACTGACAATTCTGATGATTTATAAATGAGCTGACAGTAAAACTGACAGCATAGAAATGGCAAAAATGTGATTGCATGTTCTGCCTGTCTGATGATAATAGGAGCAAACAATATATGTATTAATGCCATAAATCTCCATTATTTAATCCAATTATTATAATCAGATTAGTTCATTTACACAACTATTTCCTTGATCTGAATAAGTCTTTACTCCAATTATGTGTGTGTGTGTGTGTGTGTGAGAGAGAGAGAGAAAAAAGAGAGTTAAATAACAGCAGATTGATGGACATGACAAATACATTAATGTAAATGTAGATGTAGGGGGTGGGGGTGGTGGGGGGTGGGTGAGATGTGGCAATTGCCTACCCGAAACTTGAAAGCTTGAAAAGTCAGTAATCGCATACAGAGGTTATGTTCCATCAAAATGATTTTGGAAACGTTATGTTAATGGGAAAAGGTGTTAAGGGTGCTTTTAAAGCAACACAATGTAACAACTGTTTTTGATCAATGTTATTATGAGTACCTACTTTTGAATCAGTTTTTCTGATATATCATCATCTGAAGGATGGATAAACACGCATGTAGTTTCCACTAGTCATCCAGGCTAAGCATTATGTTGCTTTGTGTTCCTAGTTCTTTAGAAACAAAATAGTCTTTCTCTCTCATTCCTCAATTCTGAGTATGAACACAAAGAATTAGCCCTTCAGCTTATAGGATCCTTGGCTGTTTAAAAAATCTTTTCTTTTCCTGAAAGAGTAGAAACAGTAGAAAGAGTTTCCACAGCACTTTCCCAGAGCCAAGAATATCTCGCTCGCTAACCTGGGGCTAATGTACTAATCAGTCTGACCACTGATGCAAAACAGCCTCCGAGTGCAAGTCAGAGAAAGAGCCGGAACGTAAACACTAACTAATAGTCTGAAAAGTTCACACTCTTGACATTTACTGGAGGGCACAAAGTGGAGTTGTCTTTTACTTACCTTTGATGGTCTTTTGCTAATAACACAACTCCTACTCATGCATTGCTGGCCCCAAGGCTGTAGTTGAGGGAGGGTGGTGGTGGGACTCGGTGTTTTAGGGCACTTCTGAAGTGGACAGGGGCCCTGGAACAAACCAGGCAGTGTAGCTATTTTATATTTTAAACTGCCTGGTAGTTTGGGATATTTTAGAGGATTATTTTTGTGCTATATGGCTCAGATGGATTTGCTCCGGGGTCAAACTTTAGCGCATTTGTGTCCAAAAGCCACAAATGATGTCAACATGACAACACACTGACTCAGTGGCAGGCAAAGCCAATAAGCAGATGTGCATTAATTTCCAAGGTGCCATTTGCACCCACAGCGGTACCTCCCAGTACACATGTCCATCCTGCTCATCATCCTTCTACACCCCCCTCCCCCCATCCCCCGGTCCCCACATAACACTCGGTCCAGAAAGACCCAAGGCAGCCATTGGCCATCCACGTCCGTACGTCATTTGGAAGGGGATTTAATTGTCATTGTGGATGTGTTGGGATGGCTTCACGAGCTGTCAGTCGGGCCCCACACATCTGTTCGGCTGGCAGTGCCTCCTGCATTACCTGCCCAACATGGATCACATGACAGCTGTTATGACAGCCATGTTGTTTTTTTTTTTGTCATCCTGCACAAACAGAGCATATGCCACACAGGACTTCATCACACCATGCAGGAGCACCATTTCCTTTCAGGCTGAAGTGAGCATCAAGTCTGGTCTATCCCTACACCAGCCAAGCTTGTGCGAGTTCAAACGATTTAATCGCACAGCTGATAAAGTTGTTGTTGTTGTTGTTGTTGTTTTTGCCAGCGTCCCATCACTTCATAACTGAATTACGCAGCCAATTGTGTCCCCACTGAGATGCACAGTTTGGGAAACAACATTTCATAGTTTAATAAATAAGGTTTTCGCTGCGATTCACTCCAAGCAGCTATTTGTTCCCTGCCGTTACACTTCCTCTCCTAAATACCCCCTATACAATGGCAAGGCTTATGTAACGTCGGAGGTGACGGAGAATCCCCAGGGATCCTGAAAAGGGAAGGAGTCTTAAGAGAAGGACAAGCCTATTCAGGAATGCCATTTATGAGGACGTGGCCCTGGTGTGTTTTGAAACATGAATATGCTTGAATAGACACAGACAGAAGACTGTACCATTAATGTAGAAGCCAAAGGTAAGCCTGTGTATGGGGGGGGGGGGCATGAAATACGGATGTAGAATACAGTGTTCATGGCTCTATGGCAATATGTATTACTGCAGACACACAGAGCCCTCTCTCTCCCCCCCCCCCCCTCTCTCTCTCTCTCTCTCTCTCTCTCTCTCTCTCTCTCTCTCTCACTGGTTAGCACTTCGGACCTGTAACCGGAGAGTTGCTGGTTCGAACCCCGACCAGTGAGCACGGCTGAAGTGCCCTTGAGCAAGGCACCTAACCCCTCACTGCTCCCCGAGCGCCGCTGTTCATGCAGGCAGCTCACTGCGCCGGGATTAGTGTGTGCTTCACCACACTGTGTGCTGTGTGTGTTTCACTAATTCACGGATTGGGATAAATGCAGAGACCAAATTTCCCTCACGGGATCAAAAGAGTATATATACGTACTTACTTATACTCTCTCTCTCTGTCTCTCTCTTCTCTCTGGCTTTTTTTGTTGTGCATTCATATCACATACACTGTATATGCAAACACACACACACACACACATACAAAAGCACACATGCAAACATAGAAAGAAGAGAGAGAAACACACACACACACACACACCCATACACACACACATGCAAGCAGAGAAAGAAGAAACACACACACACACACACACACACAGGTTTGTGTAACTCAGTCAGAGAGTGTGTCAAAGCCTAATGGCAGTCTCGCACTCCTCGTCTCTCCCCTGCATCCCACCGGACATCACTCATTTATGCTACATTACATCACATTAGGATGATAATTAATTTGCTTTGCATTCATAAAGCCTTGTCCAGAGAGACATGAGCAGCTCCTGCTCAACACTCCACCAGCTCACTGCACTCCAGCCACAGCAGTGTGCCAATGTGTATGTGAAAACCAACTGTGTACAACAACATCACACAAAAAAAAGAGAAGAGAGCGAGAGAGAAAAGAAAGTTTTCTTCAAACGTCAGAGTTCTTAATGGAGATATTTTAGCGCTATCCTGACTCATACCTGGAAGGGAGTAGGAGAAAAGCAATTACATGGACTGTTGCCATAACAACCCCCCCAAAAACCCTGAGAGTCCCGCTCGGAGCCTGATTGGCTGGTCCTATGCTCCTGAGCATAGGAGACTGTGTCCCAGTTGTGTCATTGGTTCCATCCCCGTGGCCTGCCTCATTTTGCCACCACTGCTAATAGGCGCTGCAGACTTTTACTCTGGACTCTTTTTTATTTTCAGTCACAGACATACTGTACAGTGTTTTCTGAAAACAATGCTTAACTAGAGAAGGTTCAAGATCTTGGCTGCTACATTACCTGTCACAACAGAAGTTTTAAAACTTTCTGAACCATTTCAGACTTATCCACATTTTATATGCAACCAACTATATAACAAGTACAAGTAAAAGTACAACAGTCAAATGTCTACTTTTTTAAAAGTACTTGAGTATCAAGAGTACAAGAGTAGCCTACATTTTCTAAATATTGCATTACTACTGCCACAGTGCTCACATTTATGTACAGAAACGTCTGACATGGAGTTATGAAAAATGTTAATGTTAATACCTTGGAGAATGTAAAAGGAATTGAATCAAGTCATTTTCATATTTTCACCATGTTGCCAGGGATGGGCAGTATTTCTAATACATGTATTTAAAATACGTATTTCAAATACAAAATACTATTTTGTAATTGAAACGCTTGAAGTGAAAACTATCATTAACTTGTTCAGAAAATTGAAATAGTCTGGCGAGGTTCCCGGGATGGACCTGCTGCGTCTTCATCCATTGTTTCGTCTATGGCTTCGTCTCTTTATCTAAATCTGACCATCAAGTTGACTTTGGCAGGAAAGCTGAAGGTGATTGCTGATAGGCTGTCTCAATCAGTGGCGCCTGCACAATCCAATCACGTTTGAGAGGGAAACAACAAATTGAGGGTTTCCGAGATTTTTCTAAGTAATGGGTACTCACGGTTATGGATAGAAATGTAGTGGAGTAAAGAGTACAATATTTGCCTCTCAAATGATACTCGAGTAAAGTACAGATCCCTCAAAATTGTACTCAAGTACTGTACTCAAGTAAATGTACTCCGTTACTGTCCGGCTCTGGTTTTAATAACTACCTTTGGTGGACATTGATATGTTCTTATTGTCTTTACGGTGATAATATTCTGAGGTGAGTGATCCTGAGGTGAGTGTAGGATGGCACTCCAGACGGTGACAGTGTGACTGGCCCAGCGCATGCAGGTCTACACAGTTAGACAGTTAGCATCTAAACAAGTGGGGTTCTCTCTCTCCAACCAGCCTCAGGTGCCTGTCACAAGGAGGGAAGTCACCAGGCTGATCTCCCCGCCTGTGCTGGACTGCGCTCCCATCCCACCCCCATCCCCTCAGGACAGAAGCACAGCCTCTGCCCTATGTGACTACTCACTGCTCCCACTTCACACTTCCCCAAACCCACTCCAGCTAGAGGAAGCCAGTGTTTATATACAGTATGTGTGTGTATGTGTCTACATGTGTGCTTTGGTGAGGTTTTTTGGGAAAGGTGTGTATGTGTGTGTGTGTGGGGGGGGGGGGTCGGTTTGTAAAATCACTGCGTGATTTTAATGACGTGCAGATAAGCATGGATGGCCCAATTACTTTGGAAAAAGCGACTCTTTGTTTAGCCCATGGCATAAACACACTGCATATGTATGAGGAGCGCCAAAGAAGGGAGGGGAACAACGCTCCGTCCCGCCCCGTCACCACGGCTACGGTGATTGAGTCTACCGAGAAAGACAGGGCAGTAAAATGAGTCTGCTGAGTCATGTACAGTGTGCAGCCTGGAGGGTCTGTTTGTTTCTTTCTCTTTAATTCTAAGCTTTTCACACCAATTTTGAAGAGAACACATTATTCAGTAAAGTCTATTTAGGGTTAGAGTACATTTGGTTTGTAATCTGGCAATGTTGAGCGTGAGTTCACGAGTCATTGGTTATTTGTCGGATTCATTTTGATTTTGGCTAATGAGGTGAAGTTTAATTTTAATAGGTTAGTTCAAGAGCCATTTCAAGAAGTAATAACACAAGTCTTCCATATTGGCTGTTGTTTTACTGAAAGCTGTGCAAAAAAGAAGTGCTTTACAAAGAAATGCTTTGTAACAAAAGTTTCCTTAATCCTGATATCACCAATGTCCTTTTAAGCAAGTCCCCCCACTCGGCACCCATCATCCAATGTACTTCTCTGCAGTTATCAGGCAGCTATTTTCCAATTCCAAGTGAATGGGGAGGCATACAGGAAGGGTGGTATATGTGTAGATACAGGCCAAATTGGTGTTACGAACTAACCCCATGCATTTCTATGGAGGACACTTTGAGTGTGGTGTCTCCTCATTAGAAAGTCTCTGATATCACTGAGGACATCTATTGAAATGAATCTTACCACTCTATCCACCTCATTCCTTAAACCGGAAATCCATCCCGTTTTCGTCTTCCATCCATTCTGTTTACATTATAACTTAGTGCAGTCTTAGCATACAGACTAACTAGAATATGCTTCAACTTATATTTTTTTAAGTATAAGTATAAGTATATATACTTCTTTGATCCCGTGAGGGAAATTTGGTCTCTGCATTTAACCCAATCGGTGAATTAGTGAAACATAAACAGCACACAGTGAACACACAGTGAGGTGAAGCACACACTAATCCCGGCGCAGTGAGCTGCCTGCTATAACGGCGGCGCTCGGGGAGCAGTGAGGGGTTAGGTGCCTTGCTCAAGGGCACTTCAGCCGCGGCCCACTGGTTACAAGTCCAGAGTGCTAACCAGTGGGCCACGGCTGCCCACACGAAATGTAAATTTAGAAATGTTGACAATTCTGCACTCAATATGGATATTCTATATATTATATGACTGACTAAGCTAAGCACTTTCTAACGGCACATTAAAATCAATACAACGCAACTTTGACCAGAAATACAAATGCGTATTTCTGAATACAGTTGGCTGGAGAATATCATGGATAAGTGGGATGGTGCAATGGCGCGGTATGATGAATATGGTGGTCAGGGACGCTGTACTCTGGGATAGCACACCGTGCTCCTGATAGGTCAGGCCAGTCCCAGACGGCCACGGTTTTACTGTCTTCAGCATCTATTTTGGTCCACCAAGACTCTGGGGTCTGTGTCCATCCACCCCCAACTCTCAGGTCTCTGCCAAGAGGAAAAGAGAGTGAGGATCTGTGGTCCGAAGAGAGGGAAGAGAAGGAGGGTGGAGAGATGGATGGAGGGAGGGAAGTGTTGGCAGGATAAGCACTAGAGTCCACCCACAGATGGCTCTGAATTTGCTGACAAATCTCTCTGAGGAGTCCTCCCAGTGGGGGAAACCAAAAATGGCAACCCGCCATGTTTTGGGGGTCTTGGATTGAACTGCAGCAGTGGGATCCTGATCGCGAGAGGCACCGGGAGCAATGGGCCGAGCCCCCTCTCAGAGCCGCCAGTGGAAATGGACTACCAAAGACACAGGAACCAGAGCACTGCAAAGGAATCCCTTGAAAGGTCAATCGTTGTCCATCAATTTGAAGGCAAGTTCATCTTCGGGGGGCGGGGGGCTGAGGGGGCCATTTGTTGATTGCATATAGAAGAAAAATAAATCATATAGATGGGGTATACAATTTCTGTCTGTTATCTCAAGCAGTCATAAACAATATCTCCTCTGTACGCTTAATAGGATATAGGTATCTTCTGCTACTGTATATTCAATATTTGGTCTCAGACAATCTCCTGGAAGTGCAAAAAGTGACACATTCGCTTGCGAGGGGAAAGGCCCTTGATGCGTGATGACAGCTTTTAGAGGTAGTTGCCCTCGCCCTCTAACTGAAAGTGATGTGCGCACCACTATACCTGACCAGTGACTGTCAGAGCTTTAACCATGAGCGGTGCAGAGGATGGCTTTGCTAAAAGGGTGGCCATTACAGCTCGGCCATGAGAGAAAAGAAAATCGCTGCTCCATCAGCAATGCAGCTTGCAACTGCACAGCGTATAAGAAGTGGGGGGAAGGGGACAGAGGCTCTTTAGCCCTTCAAAGTGCCCTCTTTTAAGGTGAAAACTCTCTATAGGAACACGCTTGGCTCATAGTTCCAGCACAGAGGAGGATGCCATATACACATTAGCTTACTAAAGTGCTGCTTGAAATAAACTAATGCCCAGTCTTGAGTGCCTACCCAACAGTTGGTTTTGAGTACACTGAAATGGTTTGTTATGCTCTAATGCACATCAGTTTGAGTGTATCTGTCAGTGGACAAAATCGGCCCTAATGTTTTGGCGAAACAGTTTTATATTTTTGGTGCTCTGTGTTTTATATTGGTGGTGCCATTATATTATGGTTTCTACTAAATGTATATATCTATCTGTTTATTATGACTGCTGCTAGTGCTAGCACAGTTTGGTAGTGTAGGGTTTGCCAACCGTTGTGACCAAGATTACGACGTTGTTGTGGTATGTTGATTTTACGGAAGCGCATCAGCCAAGCCCATAACCACTCATGGTGTAGTTTTGTGAAATGCTGTCCATGGGAGGCGGTGCAATTTACATATTTCTATTTCTCAAGAACCACTTCAGCATTATTTTGAAATTTGGTATGCTTGTATTTGGCCAAAGTTGCTCACATGTCGGTCCACATGAGGTCCTTGAATGTCTACAGTGTATGCAACAGTGACAGGCCACCTAACACAGTTATGTTGTGGCAACATTGTGATTACAGTACGCACTGCATTGGTCGCCGGCGCCGCAACAGTTGGATAACGTTATGGTTACATGCATTTTTGAATCACCTGGACGTGGTGGCTTTGTCTTTCTGGTCCATTCCTGTAGTAAGTACTAACTCTAGCCCCCAAACTATTACAAACTAGATGTACCGCAGAGCGGTACAAAATATGACCGCCGCCCAGTCCAGCACATTTTTTCCACAAAAATAAATCACGCTGAAAGGCCTATATGATTCTAACTGTCTCACTAAATTGCATTATCCACACGTACTCAATTCTCACTGATATCTGCTAGACAACAAGTACCAAAACATGATTAGTTCATAGATTTCACATGTAAAATTCATTTTATACAACCCCACCTCCATCTTGCCTGTTCATAATTCTGAGAAATTCTTGAATTGTGTGCATGTGTGCATGTTCATGTTTATGTTGTGTGTGTGTGTGTGCGTGTGCGTGCGTGCGCTTGTGTGTGTGCCTGCGTATGTGCCTGTGCAAGCCTACATATGTCTACTGTGTGAGTATGTGTCATACGTATGATTACTGTGAATGTATGTGTGTGTGTGTGTATCTGTATGTGTGTGTGTGTGTATCCGTGTGTGTGTATCTGTTCATGTGTGTACATGAAATGGGTTAACATGACCCCTGGAGGCAAACATACGGAAAAAAATGGTCCTCCTAAACCCTACGGTTCTCGAGATATTCACAGAAAACTGTGTCTGCCCTACCCTCCTTTCGGGGGGTCCAGTCCAGCGGGGGGGCTACAGATCAAAACGAAAAACGATGGTTCCATGCTATCCATGTGGGGTTACATGCCCACCAAGTTTCGTGTACCCCGGTCTTTCAGTGTCCCGGGACTCATTGACGGAAATTTGGGCATGCGAAAAAGAAAAAAAAAGAAAAAAAAAAAAAAAAAAAAAATCTGACTAAACCTATATGACCGCCGCTTCGCTGCGCGGCGGTCATAATAACGACGTACCCTCCATATCCACTGACAACAAGCAGTACATCAAGTTTATCTATGTATACGTATACTACATGTATGTATGTATTTGTCTATGTGTTGGTAACACTTTATTATGACCGCCGCGCAGCGAAGCGGCGGTCATATACGTTTAGTCAGATTTTTTATTTTTTTTTCCGCATGCCCAAATTTCCGTCAATGAGTCCCGGGACACTGAAAGACCGGGGTACACGAAACTTGGTGGGCATGTAACCCCACATGGAAAGCATGGAACAATCGTTTTTCGTTTTGATCTGTAACCCCCCCGCTTGACTGGACCCCCGAAAGGAGGGTAGGGCAGACACAGTTTTCTGTGAATATCTCGAAAACCGTGGGGTTTAGGAGGACCATTTTTTTTTGTATGTTGATCTCAAGGGGCCATGTCAACCCATTCCATAACCACTCATTTCATGTATAGCGCCACCTAGTTAAACACAAAAAAAGTAAAAATGAGGTGTTGTAATTGAAGGTATCTGTGACCTAACATAGTCAAAACTGCACGAAATTGGAAGTGTATGATCATTATGACACCCTCTGTATGCACACCATGTTTTGTGGAATTCCGTTCATGGGGGGCCACACAATAAATTAATTTATGTTACTATACACCAACTGGCCTGTAGGTGGCCGGAGACAGTTTTCTGTGAATATCTCGAAAACCGTAGGGCCTAGGAGGTCCATCTTTTTTATGTCTGTTGGTCTTAAGGGGGCATGTCAACCCATCCCATTACCACTTATTTCATGTATAGCGCCAGTTAAAAATTAAAAAGCAAAAAATTAGGTGTTTTCATCACAATATCTCTGGCTGACAAGGTCAAAACTGCACAAAATTAAAAGTGTAGGATCATTATGACACCCTCCGAATGCATGCCAAGTTTTGTGTACTTTTGTTCATGGGGGGCCTTACAATAAAATAATTTATGTGTACATTTAGTGACATACACCAACGAGGATTCCCGGGACACTGAAAGACTGGGGTACACGAAACTGGATAGCATGGAACCGTCATTTTTCGTTTTGATCTGTAGCCCCCCCGCTGGACTGGACCCCCCGAAAGGAGGGTAGGGCAGACACAGTTCTCTGTGAATATCTTGAGAACTGTAGGGCCTAGGATGACCATTTTTTTCCGTATGTTTGCCTCCAGGGGTCATGTTAACCCATTTCATGTGCACACATGTGCACAGATACACACACACACACATACATTCACAGTAATCATACGTATGACACATACTCACACAGTAGACATATGTACGCTTGCATGCACAGGCACATACGCAGGCACAAACACAAGCACGCACGCACACCCACACACACACACACACACACTCACACACACACACACATATAATAAACATAACACAAACAATCAAGAATTTCTCAGAATTATAAACAGGCAAGATGGAGGTGGGGTTGTATAAAATGAATTTTACATGTGAAATCTATGAACTAATCATGTTTTGGTACTTGTCTAGCAGATACCAGTGAGAATTGAGTGTGGATAATGCAATTTAGTGAGACAGTTAGAATCATATAGGCCTTTCAGCGTGATTTCTTTTTGTGGAAAAAATGTGCTGGACTGGGCGGCGGTCATATTTTGTACCGCTCTGCGGTACATCTAGTTGTATGGGGTCCTTGTTCCATTGTATCTTCATAATGAAGTACAGTGTAACAACCTATTTAACAATATGTAAAATCACATAGGCCTACTTATGTTGTCCATACATAATGTATTTTTGTGTACCTACAGATCATTAGTACACGTGTAATAAGAAGTGCTTGTTACTTTGCCAAAGTGGCCTCTCTCTTTGGGGAAAAAACAAAAATTGGCTATGGGGTGAAGTTTGGAACTATTGACACTAAGGCTGAAACGATTCATCGAGTTACTCGAATAACTCGATTACAAAAATTACTCGAGGCAAAAACCCTGGCTCGAAGCCTCGTTAAATTCCTATGACGCGCACTATACGCGCAGGGATTTGATTGTTCCACACGGACCATTGTTCAGGAAGCACACCACTAGCGCTGAATCGTGATACATTCTGAATTTAGCTGGCGCGATGGCGGAGTCAAGATGTCCATAAATGCCAGAGAATGTCTAAAGTTTTCAAGTAAAGTTTTGGGATCTTTACATACTCAAAAAGGAAAAGAACACAAGCATCTGAACCGAAAACATCCACTCCATGCTGTTTCACCAAGCGTCAATAAAGTAGGCTATCTAGCCCAGTGGTTTTCAAAGTGGGGGCCGGGGCCCCCTGGGGGGCCGCAAGGGGGTGCCAGGGGGGCCTCAGCAAGTTGGAAGGAAAAATAAAAGGAACAAATAAATACATTTGAAATTGTTTAAATATACCTATTACTATGAGGGTTGTTATACAATAATGACTCACATATCTGAACATTATATTTTCCATGATAATGATAGCTCTCATATAGCAGAAAGCCCCAAATGCAGTTTTTTTACACTGTACGCTCCATTGCGAAGTGCTTGTGGCTAAAATAATTATTATGACCGCCGCGCAGCGAAGCGGCGGTCATATAGGTTTAGTCAGATTTTTTTTTTTTTTCCTTTTTGGCATGCCCAAATTTCCGTCAATGATTCCCGGGACACTTAAAGACCGGGGTACACAAAACTTGGTGGGCATGTAACCCCACATGGATAGCATGGAACCGTCGTTTTTCGTTTTGATCTGTAGCCCCCCCGCTGGACTGGACCCCCCGAAAGGAGGGTAGGGCAGACACAGTTTTCTGTGAATATCTCGAAAACCGTAGGGTTTAGGAGGACCATTTTTTTTGTATGTTGATCTCAAGGGGCCATGTCAACCTATTCCATAACCACTCATTTCATGTATAGCGCCACCTAGTTAAACACAAAAAAGTAAAAATGAGGTGTTGTAATTGAAGGTATCTGTGACCTAACATAGTCAAAACTGCACAAAATTGGAAGTGTAGGATCATTATGACACCCTCTGTATGCACGCCAAGTTTTGTGGAATTCCGTTCTTGGGGGGCCACACAATAAATTAATTTATGTTACTATACACCAACTGGCCTGTAGGTGGCCGGAGACAGTTTTCTGTGAATATCTCGAGAACCGTAGGGCCTAGGAGGTCCACCTTTTTTATGTATGTTGGTCTTAAGGGGGCATACAATAAAATAATTTATGTGTACATTTAGTGTCGTACACCAACAAGGATTCCCGGGACACTGAAAGACCGGGGTACACAAAACTTGGTGGACATGTACCCCCACATGGATAGCATGGAACCGTAATTTTTCGTTTTGATCTGTAGCCCCCCCGCTGGACTGGACCCCCCGAAAGGAGGGTAGGGCAGACACAGTTCTCTGTGAATATCTTGAGAACTGTAGGGCCTAGGATGACCATTTTTTTCCGTATGTTTGCCTCCAGGGGTCATGTTAACCCATTTCATGTGCACACATGTGCACAAACAGATACACACACACACACATACATTCACAGTAATCATACGTATGACACATACTCACACAGTAGACATATGTACGCTTGCATGCACAGGCACATATGCAGGCACACACACAAGCACGCACACACACACACTCACACACACACACACCCACACACATAACATAAACATAACACAAACAATCAAGAATTTCTCAGAATTATGAACAGGCAAGATGGTTGTATAAAATGAATTTTACATGTGAAATCTATGAACTAATCATGTTTTGGTACTTGTTGTCTAGCAGATACCAGTGAGAATTGAGTGTGGATGATGCAATTTAGTGAGACAGTAAGAATCATATAGGCTTTTCAGCGTGATTTCTTTTTGTGGAAAAAATGTGCTGGACTGGGCGGCGGTCATATTTTGTACCGCTCTGCGGTACATCTAGTTAAGATTAGCTTAATGTGTTTTTGCTGTAGTGTTGTCGATGGGTTTAATAACACATCAAAGGGGTCCTTGGCCAGAACCTAGTGGTATTTGGGGGGCCTTGTCGTGGAAAAGTTTGGGAACCCCTGATCTAGCCTATCTACGTAGTCGTAGCCTATAGCCTACAATGATGTTGGCTGATTTTAATCACATACTGTATTTGTAGCGATGTCGTGATATAATGTTTAGCTTTGATGTTTTTATGTAATAAACTTATTCATATTCAATTGCAAGACAGTATGCCTAAAAAAGAACCCCTTCTTATACACACATGCATGCACCCTCATCTTCCCTCACGCACCCCACGCGTGCACACACACACACACAGGTTGCTAGGTTACCATAGCAAATAGGCTCACCCCAGAAATTATTTTTTAGTAGCCTAATGGTAAAATTATTTGTTAGTAGCCTAATGGTAGGCTATTTTTTAGTAGCCTAATGGTAAAATTATTAGTTAGTAGCCTAATGGCAAATGCTGCAGGTGTAGAAATCTACATAAAACAGATATTTACTTTGATCTCAGGTCTAGATTACAACATGAAACTTGTTGTGCATATTAATACATTACATTGCTTTCCCTCTTCTCCCTCCCAGCACAACATAGTATGGACAGCTTTGTTCGCCCAGCTAAGTCATGCACAAGAGGCTGCAATTTTACAGAGCGCATTTTGAACAAATTGTTGGCACTGGCACTTATAAACACTAAATGGGTAAATTGCAATAAATGGGCTTAGTTTTGGAGCCAAATGTTGGAGTTAGAATAAATACCTCTGTGCCAATTGCTTGATAATTTTACAGCCATGTCATTTTCATTATGCATTATTTGTTTTGGTTGTTTAAAAATGCAAAAAAAAAAAATATCCGATTAATCGATCGATAAAGTGCTAGATTAATCGATTACAAAAAGAATCAATAGCTGCAGCCCTAATTGACACCGTAACATTAAGCAATTTATTGAAGCTTTACTCAAGGCAAGTGCGCAGGGGAAATTAAAGAGTAGGTTAACAGTCACCTAGTATATGAAACAACCACTTTTGTTGATTGTTGATCACTACAAATTTGACACATAATTAGATAATGGTAGTATATAAATAAAGCATTACTCAGGGTTGGGTAATAATGGATTACATGTAATCTGGATTATGTAATAAGATTACAAAAATCAAGTAACTATAATCAGCCCAGATTACAATAAAAACACGAGTAATCAGATTATAGTTACATTATTGGGGATTACTTGATTACATTTTATCATGCAAACAATGCAACATTTTATGATAGCCTAGCTAATGTTTTAATTTGACAAGCAGCCCATTCATTTGTCCACTACATGTCACTATCATCTGATTGCCTGTGTAGTTTCTTGACAAAACCCAAGATGGAGGAGCCGTCGACGTCGACCAATAGACCCGTTCCAGTCCGGAAAAATGCGTTCAGTACTTCAGTACAATATCGCAACTACTTTGAAATAAGAATGTGTAAAAAGTAATCCTAAAGTAAGTTGTGTAAAAAGTAATCCTAAAGTAGTCAGATTACGTTACATGTTTTGGGTAATCCTATTGATTATGTTACTGTTTACAAAAATTGTCAAGTAATCTGTAGTCAGTAATGGATTACATTTCAAAGTAATCTGACCCAACTCTGGCGTTACCCTATATGTGTGTATGTTTGTAAGTATATGTAATGTAATTATGTATGCTATGTTCATATAAATTTCTCTGTCTATCTGGCTGTCTTAGACTCTATCTGTTTAGTCAAGGGACTAAACAATGAAAGGCATTCAACCAAGAGACTACAGATATTCAGGGTGGCAGATGGTAACAGTGGAAGGCTTTACCAAAATAACACAAAAAGTAAAAAAAAAAAAAGATTCTATTTTATCTGGATCCAGCTTGTTTTGTCAGTAAATACTGTATGGGTGTATGCATGGTGCCTTAGCAAAAGGCAAACATTTTCATCGACTAAAATGGACTGAATTTGCCAGTGGCTGAAAGGCTCAATAGAAGACACGATGAGAAAGTTGATGCTGTTTTATCCATCAGGGAGAGGATGTAGTGCTTACTGTAGTGTATTTGATTGTTGAACAGGCTAAACAGAAAGCGAAGCTCTGCCTCTACATACTGCTATTTTGTGTTTGAAACCATGGAGGGACACTCTCTTTAGATAAATGCGTCATTGATGTGGCTCTTATTTGCCCTTGGTGATCCCTCCATTAAAGAACAGCAAGAAGAAAGAGAGAGAGAGGGAGAGAGAGAGAGGAGGGACAAAGAACAAAAGCCAATTTAAGGGAAATGTATTATTTGCTGACAAACAAACAAAGCAAAATGGAGCAAGCCTACTGCTTTTGCAAGGAGGATCATGCTTGTCACACCAATTCAGCCCTAATTTTGAAAATCGTCCCCCACAGCGTCTGTGTGAGTAAAGCTCTTTCACACATAATCATACACTCCGACCACACACACACACACACCAAATTTCAAAATTTTCATTTCATAAAGGAGGCAGCACAAACTACTGACTCAGATAATTGGTTTGCATCTATTCGACGGCCACGGCACTCCAGACTCCATTTGAATGTGTCGTTTCCTTGGTGACCATGACCTCCGAGCCAGAATTGAGGCTTTAATCATAATTAACAATGTGCTCACTTCTGAATTTCAATCTCAGGCACAAAGTCATTAAAACGGCACTAAAAACTCCTGGACTAAATCATCTGGAGGAAGTAATCAAGTGCCGGCAAGCCTCAGTGACTCATTTATGCATTATCATAGGTGGGGAGAAAAAGTAGTTACAAAAATGGAGAAAACAGGCCTAACCTTTTGTTCCAGACAGTCAATTATTTAGTGGTTTTCCCATAAGTGTAAAGGTCATTGTTTGGGATGGGATGTGGGGAACAAACAACCTTCCTATGTCCTCATGAGTGGACAATGGCCTGCATAAACATAAACAAATACACTGCAGCCAAAGGAATTTTGTACATATACACTGTCAGTGCCTCTGATGAACACCACTTTTAAATGAATGTACTACCATAACTCCTGTGCCATTTCATTTTATATTCAAATTCAGGGAAAAAAACAGGATTTAATTGAATGGTACCACCATAAGGATTTTATATCACATTCAAAGTTAAAGGACAATTCCGGCGCAAAATGAACCTAGTGTAACAATCCTGTGTTCCCTGTCCCTCCTTTGTTTACCTCCTGTGTTTACTTCCTGTCCCTGTGTTTTAGTTCCTGTCAGCCATGTGCTCCTTTGTTTGTCTTGCCATGTCTCAGTTCCCTGTGTCTCCACCCCTCACCTGTTCCTCATTATTAGTCTGCTAGTTTAATTATGATTTCCAGCCCTGTGTTCACCTGTCTCTTGTTTCTTGTCCACTTGTGCCTTGTTAGCCTTGTTTAACCCCTGTGTATTTAAACCCTCTGTCTCCCCTCAGTCCCCTGTCGGTCATTGATGTTGTTTCGTGGTTGTAGTATTTGTTCACATTAAAGATTCCTGTTTTTGCTAAGTGTGCCTCGATCTCGCCTTGCCTCCACTTGCCCTGCGCCTTGGTCCAGCTCTCCATACTGCAACCCTGACACCTAGGGGTTAATGACACATGTGTACCGAGTTCGACCGTTCGCTGGGATTTGTTTTCATGCTAGTCGAATGTGACCAGTTATATTGCAAACCGCTAATTAGCGTTTAACGCTAGCCTTCGGGGCACATGTACAGTAAAAAGAAATCGCTATTTCTATACCACTAACAAGGCTCAAAATAGCACCACACTTACACAGTAGCATGTAAACCGAAGCATTGAGCACTTTGTAAGTGTACAGGCAGTTTATTAAAAAGAAACACATTACCGTTCACGTCTGGTTCACATATACAGGCAGGCGATGTAAACTAAAATCAAACGTAATTTGCTCAATATAAGCCTATCAGAAATAATAGCTCGGGTATAACATAACTTGTCTAGTGTACTTACTTAGTGGATGTCCATCTGGTCCAAGGGCGTAGGTTTGGTCTCAGCTTTGGTGGGGACACATTCACAACTCCTGTTGTCACAATACCAACATTATTGTTTCAATACCAATAGCAAGTGAAGAATCTCGATTTCGATACTATTGCGAATTTTATTTGGTTTGTGTGATTTGTGAGATCATTCACATCAGTGGCAATCATAGAATTTGATTGACCCTCCACACACACACACATAGAAAGTGATGGTTGTCATAGGCTATTTTGGAATTCATATAAACTATAAACTTATATTGTTAATTATTTATAGTATTTTATGATCTGCATGATTACTAATAGCTAAACATATTTAGTAATTTGAATACATCATATTGATATTTAAATGATTAGGCTACACTTGTCTTTAATATCATCACTTGTGGTGTGTAAATCTAATTGAGTGCTTGTCACTTTAAGAGGAACGTGAACGCAATTAGCTTTCAGTCTCACAGTTTTAGGCTAGTGAAAAATAGTTTTGCAAGTGCAAGGATATGTGGATTTAATTAATCATGTTTGCAATGTCATTAGATAAAATAAATGTTCAAAAAACTAACAAGTCAAAGAATTATTTTCTGGAATGAGATCATAGAAGAGATAAGTGTCTCGCAATGTTCATTTCTATGAGTATGGAAATGCAACAGTTTATCTTTTATTTCTTTGCATTGTGCAGGCTACATTCACAAATACATTAGCGTACATAAACAGAATATAGGAACAGGAAAATGTCTCGGATCCATTGTTTATTGCGACTGCAAGATTGGTAGCCCAATTAGCCTAACAGTCAGTGATGGTGACTTCTATTCTGTGCGACTGTCCGTGCGGCACACCCTTAGCCTATTCAACATGACTCCTAACTTTGGTTGGAAGATTACAGAAGCTAGGTTTAGCTGTGACAATATCCTGGGTAATATCCTAACAGCTAATGCTATTTTACACAGTAAAATCCGCATTTGAAAGCCTGGTCACCAGTTGCCAGTTTGTATGGCTAGTTATTTTGCCTAGACTGAATAATGAAAAAGCTTCGTATTTTTGGGTGGCATAGCTGATCTACAAACCACAAAAAGGGGCAAACATGTATGCTGAAGGGCAAAGGGAATATCACAATGTTTTACTCTGGCCTTTTATGGGATAGGCTATGTATTGGCAGACAGCCCTAACTTACCATTGTCGTTGACACACACCCGCTCGCTTGACTGCCAGTAGCCTGTGCTTTGACACTCTCCGTGCGTGTAGCGTGCATGTCAGATAGCCCCTCCCCCCTCCCCCTCTTTTTTTCAGCAAATCATATGACGTTTCTTGTAGCCTAATAGAGCATCACAGTCCCGCCCCTCCTCCGAGAGAGCTTAGTTTCCGGAAGTAAATTTCCCATTCATTTCTCCCATTGACGTTTTGGAAAAATCCGTATCTAAAGAGTTTTAAAGCATGTCTTAGGCTAATCAGCTACGGCGTAACTCATAAGCATACAACATATCATTTCGAGTGAAAAAACGAATAGAAAGTCCAAAAAAAGTCAAAGGTACAAGACTGTGTACATATTTTCATTTCCGAGCAAAGGAACTACTCATCCCATAAACCACCGGGCCTCACTGAAAAATATATAAGCAGCACGAACCAGCGCGAAATCATTCATTTCCAACCGGCGACAGCAGCGAACCCTCTCCTCCAAACAATGATTTTTATATAGTTAATAGCAGTTATTTCAGGAGTAATCGTGTAAATAATAGTGTTTTGGTATTGAATGTTATATTTACCATCGTGTATTTTATATCGTGTGTGTGAAAGCGGTTAACGTTAACGTTAGCAACATTGTGCAGTGCTTCGTATCTGACTGCCATCCTGATGCATGGACCGGTGCATGGTCTGCTCTTGGACCACCATATTCAGTTTATTAACTTGAATTATTACACAAAATGTTCATTAAATGTACGAAGAAGTATTTCTAGGTTAATGATTGATATGGCTCGTACAGTATGAAGGCTACAGTAGCCTAGCTAATGTTAACTAGCATTACCAACCTCCCTGCAAAACTCACCACACAACTTCGTAGGTTTGATAGGTCTTGTTCCTCATGCTGGCCCATACAAAAGTTCTTAATGGGGATATACAGGGCTTTTTATGCCTCGTCTAAGTTGATGTTTCATATAAACAACAATTAATGTTCATAGAAACAACAAGGTCACTAAAACATAATATATTTCATACCTGTGTTGCAGCATGTAGGCTAATGTTAGCAGCATTAAAATGACATTCTAATGTCTGAAAGGCTAATGAATAGCTAGCCTATCGGCTACCTGAAAAGTTAAGTGTTCAAACTAGCATTTACAGTGTTCTATTTGATGGTGTACTGGCCCTGACTAAGGGACCGTTCGTTATTTAAAAACGGGGTCACCGGAGGGATTTTGAGTGCTTCAATCAAAAGTTGCATAACCCTCCCCTGCCTGCAAGAAAATTTTCAACGACCCTCCTGCAGTCTGTTCAAAAAAGACATGACCCTCCCCGGCCAATCGTCAATACCTAGCGCAATGGAGCGCTATGAAAACACATCGACTTAAGCAATAGTTCTAAACTCACCCTCTGCTTTCTGATCTTACACATCACACTTCACCAAGATGGTGGCCATTTCTGTAGATTTACTCACTAACATTGTTGTGGAAACACAATAAGCATGGAAACTAAATGCACACTTCCTGCAACTGCATTAGCCTACTTGAATTAATTTACTCCTCTAGTAAGTATTCACATGAAATAAAACAATAAAACATTGAGACCATTCAACAAAGCACACTGGGTAATAACAAATTCAACACATGAACTTGTTGCTATGGACTCGTCTCTAGGCTTCCTCAGTCATTGTAAAGCTGCCAAAGCTGAACATTATCCAAAACTCAATTTCTCAGACGAGCGTCAATTTGGGAGCTTGCTTCACCTTCCTTCTCAAATGACTTGAAAAGACCGTTTGCACAATTTCACAAATAATCACAGGGACCGAAAAATACCTAACAAGCCAACTTTTTCCGGGTTTAGGCCTATCATTTTAACTTTTCCCCGCTGTCTTGCCGTTTTAATATTTTCCCGTAGAATATCCCATATTACTTTAATACTCTAATAACATTAGTCCTGCATTCTGGCCTGTCTCTGTGTTGTCCTGTTGTTACCCCTTGCCCTTCCAGAGAAACAGATGTATTCAAATCATCGTTTTGCTTGCTTGAATGCGAACTCAGAGTGATGTTAACCTACAGTAGGCCTATTTAAGTTAACGACGTAGTTGTTGTGAGAGCACGATTCATTGGCGCTTGCAGTGTTCGGCCGTAGGCTATGTCTACGTGCGCACCTGCCAGGCTAAGAGCCAAAGAAATCCCCCTGTATATTCACTCCAAGTTGGCCTACCATAACTTACCAACTCTAGCCTACACTGTAGACCATAAACTGGCTATTTATATGACCAATGTATTTGTATTCTGTACTCTGCTTTATGAAGCAGAATTACGCACTGCTACTTGGAACGTAACACATTTTACGCACTGCTAATTGGAACGTAACACTTGTTGCTTACCAATAAATAGGGCCTAGGCCTACTATATATTTTTTTGCAAAAAACAAAAACAGAAAGGATGGAGACAGCAAAGCTAGAGATGGCAGGAACAAGGTCAATTGGTAGAAATGCTTGTCAAAACGTTAGGAGCTGGATGTGTGGATGAATGAAGCACAAGTATGCTTTATAAACATGCACACTGTTTAAAGTTAGGCTATGGCTACACGGTAAACTACAAGTAAACCAAAGGGCTGGATAAATTTGACCAAATGGATATAGGCTGTTAGGCGTGAATAAAGTAGGCTACTTTGTTGTTCCAACCCTTCCAACGTTAATGGGGACGGATCGCATTTCCCATATTTTGCGTGAGAAACCCGGGATATCTCCCTTATTTTCATTGTTCAATATTGACAGAGCTATGGAACGAAAGAGAACGTTATATGGCGACAGAAATCAACTATCAAACAAGCCACTTTGATTTTTTGCTGTTTTCATTAATACAAAAGATGGGTGACCCCCCCTCCTAGACAAAAAAAGTTAGGTGACCCTCCCCTCAACAAAGAATAAAAAGACATGACCCTCTCCTATTTTCCTCCGGTGACCCCGTTTATAAATAACGAACGGTCCCTAAGTTTGTGTGATATATAAACCACAATCCTTGTTGATACAAGTACCAATGTTCGTCTAGAAAGTTTTTATTCACATTAAGATTTTCGCCATAGGTAGTAAAAGACTCCGCCATCTTTGTCAATAATTTTCGCTGATTCAAGTTTCAAACTATGACTGAACGGCCTTTCCACCAATCAGAGGCATCACTGTGGGATTGTTCAGGATTGTGGGTAATGAAGTAGCCTACTTATCCAAGACATCGCGAATAAAAGACATTTATCTCAAAATGAGGTTAGTGCCCCGTGAACTTTTGGCGTCTATATGAGCATACACAATCGCTTAGTACAGCCGTAGCTGGTTTTGAGTCTACCATGTGCAGTTAAGTTTTTATTGCTTATACCCGAATTGTCAATGGAGAAATTGCATTGAATTCTTACTTCCGGAAACTCCTGTGGGCGGGACTGTGATGCAGCCCTGTTTATCAATGAGGGGAAATCTTCAGACTCTACAAAACACTGCGTCTCTTAGGTGTGATACAGCCCTGTTTATCAATGAGGGGAAATCTTCAGACTCTACAAAACACTGCGTCTCTTAGGTGTCGCGACGCAACAGGTCCCACTCCATGCAACACAGGCACTCCTCTTCGGTGGCCATAGCTTCACAAGGTACACCACGTTTCCGGATGTGCGAGGCTGTGTTGCGGCATTGACTACAGGTAGCTCTCTCTCTAGTAGCCCTTTCACGGAGCTTCCACTTATGCGCTCAGTGCTTTCTTTCGGCAACAACGTTTCACGCGAGATTCACTTCACATCCTAGAGAGTTCTGTTTTCCCAAGGCGCCTGCATGTATGTGAACCAGACGTGAACGGTAATGTGTTTCTTCTTCTACAAAGTTCTCAATGCTTCGGTTTACATGTAGAGACCCTCATTATGCTACCGTGTAAGTGTGGTGCTATTTTGAGCCTTGTTAGTGGTATAGAAATATTACTTTTTACTGTACATCTGCCTCGAAGGCTAGTGTTAAACGCTAATTAGCGGTTTGCAATAAAACTGGTCACATTCGACTAGCATGAAAACAAATCCCAGCGAACGGTCGAACTTAGTGCACATGTGTTATTAACCCCTAGGTTCATTTTGCGCCGGAATTGTCCTTTAAAAGTTAAAGATTTGAGCAGACACCTTTATATTTTTTTTGCAGGGTATAGTTCAGGAATCGAACCCGGGCCTTCAAATTGTCAGACAGTGACATTACCGCTGCTCCTACACGCCCATACAATTAAAAATGACTTAAATATACATTTATAAACTCAAAATAACTATTCAGAAAACAACACATGTGAACACTTTTAAATGACTTGTTTTGTACTTCTGAATGTGTCATGAAATCCCTATGTAGGTACTCTTCAGATGAAATGCAGCAGCTACATGAACAAAACAAGGCACAAATGTGACAACACTCTTTCCCTCTCTCTCTCTCTCTCTCACTGCCTGCTGGGTGTGACTGTTGATCAAAACCAATCCTTGCACTCACTCAAAAGTGAAGCCCAAAAAGTATTGGCAACTAACAGATTGCTTTTTAAGTCAATTTTGGTGAGGGGCAACACTGTGCTATAATATATGCCAGAGCACACGGCAGTACGAGGTGCCCAATGATGATGAGGATTATTACGTGGTAATTAGCTGAAATAGCCCGTTGGGAGTCAAGTCTGGAGGAGCTCATCGATTTTCTTCTTGATTGTCAACATGAAGAATTCTCTGCAGACCGTCTGGAAGGGGAGGGGTGGCGGGGAAAAAAGGGAGAATGGTAAGCTCTCAACACATTCATCATTACGACATTTGTAGTGACCAGGGGTCAGCGACACATTGCTCTGTCTAAATGTCACAAATAAAGAAAGACCGAGCAGGACTTACACCTCCATCATATTAATATGCTTTTTAATGTGTTCCACATCACATGAATAAAATCCAAGTAATGTTCATTATAGCTCCAACAATCACCTTAATTGCAGGACTGCCCTTGAAACTTTTTGTTGTTAATTTTTACCCTGGCTGAGGTATTATATTATACTATGTACATTCAATACTTATTTTCATTTGTTAAGGCAGTAGCAACTACAAATGCTAGGTACATGGTACATTCTCAAACCAAGATACTCCAAAACCAAGAAATATGTCTATTTGAATTAACACATCCACAAACACAATTAACATAAACACACAAGTTGAAATGCAACAAATGTGAATATATGGGAATAAAATGTTTCCATCAACTTCACAATCACATTTTACCTCATGGGAACCAAGAGTTGATCCACCCCCTTCAAGTGAATCGAATTGCTATGCACATTAAAAGACTGAATGTGCATTTCAAGTGTTTCCAGTCAGGAATTCTTATTAGAATAGGTCAAATGTGCATAAAAATGTTGGATGGAAAGCCAGCTTGCTGCTGCGTATAGGTAGAGGAAGGAAGATAGGAGTTTCTCTTAGCTACAATGGTGGGGAGAGACAGTTAGGATAACCAACAGGAGGTGAGTGTGGGTAAGGTGACACTGCAAAAATAACTAAGACAATTTCCAACATATATGAATACACAACAAGCAGATGCAATATGTGTAAGTGAATTCAATAGCTGTCACATTCCAAAGGTGCTATAAGTTAAAGGTTATTTGGAGTTGAGAAAGACATGTGCCATAACAGCAAATGAACAGTTCATCATCAGATGATCAAATGTCAGGTAGAAATGATGCGCTTTTATTCTCCTTGAATGCATTCATTACAGAAGACGTGTACACTTAAATTCATACTGACAGAAACAAATCAAAGAAACATTTAAAAATATATATTTGACAAAGTTGTCAAGTTTTAACTATGAAATTTATATGATCATGGTTTAAGAAAAGCAAAATGCCCAGCAAGGACATACTTTAGGTCACAAATGCTCACAACAGCTAGCCTAAGTGAGATTTTAGGGACTTTGCTTTGCTACAGACATGTACAGCAAACGTTCCTTACAGTAGCTATTCTAAAATCGCTGTAACCTCCTTGGGCTTATTACACACCTCTGACAGACATCTGATTTCATTGCCTGTCACCAGTGTTTCCAATTATTCCCTTGTCCCTTGCCCTTTTCCAACTGCCGAAGACACATACCTTCCGCCACATTTAGCAGTTTTTCTCTAAAATGTACTCTAGCGTTACGAGTTTGACAGCGTATTTTGCCGACAGTGCATGCAGAGCGAAGTCAGATGCACGAAATGGGCCGAAGTTAATAAATAAAAGATGGATAGATAGATCAGAATTTAACACTGGTTGCATGTGACACCGGAGAGGTCTCACCTATTTCAAAGTTCCTACCTTGACGTACCTATATCGCCGCCGAATACGGGCCCAAGGTATTGAAATGTGTTTTTTTATACTAAGATTACTTAAACTGTACCGTTACTGTTCCCCTAACATTGTGATGTACTGTACTGTCCTTAACAGGGACTGGGAAGGTGTTTTCATGCAGCAGAGAAGCATCATATGGGTTCCGGTTATGAAGGAGACATGCTGAACGTGTGGACACTTCCACAACCAACATTTACTATTCCCCTCTCATTCTCTTTCTCTCTCTGTCCTTGAGTCTTTGTGAAAGGTTAATTGAAAAGGCAACTACCTTGAACTGAGGTGCATAATGTACAGGTAAGAAACGCAGCAAACCTCCTGGTTCCAGAGTACGTCAGCGGTCCTTCCTTTACACTTCTTTCTCTTCCTCCCATGTGTGTGTGTGCATGTGTGTAGAGGAACATTCACATGTATAGGCTATCGCTGTGCGTGGGTGTACACACATGTTCCTCAGGTGAAACAGCACTTGCGTGGTTTTGGCCACTGGATGAAGAGATCCATTGATCTCATCCTTCCGGTCTCCTTGGGAACGTTTCATCCTTTCTCTGAAGTCCAAAATGTAATGAAGAAAGCTGTGAGAGAGCTGTGTGAGAGAGAGAATTTATTTCCTCTAAAGCCTCTGATGTTGGAAAACACTGTTTTCCTATTAATGGAGGCGTTAAGCATAGGTTCTGCCTGGACCACTCTATATGTCATTCTCTCATTCATTACTCCTGTCACCCAACTGCTTCTGAAAGGGCTAAAATTACATACCTTTATCTTGCTGAGAGCTATCATGTCACTTTACTCTCCAGGCAGTGAACGATAAATAAATAAATATATTAAAAGTATTTTACTAGAAATATTGGATTTGAGTTCTTCTTGATCTTGTTGTTTATCTGTTTTATTTTGATACAGAAACAGCTGAACAGAAGTGTGCGTTAAAATGAAAGGGCCAAGCCATGTAATTTTTACAAATATATTAACAGTAATATTTTCAGTTTCAAAAAATACAATGGTGATGGATATTTTTATTTAGAAAAACACTATTATTCCATATGAATGTTGAGTCGTACTGTATAAAACATTGGTAAATCAATTATGGAGCAGTCACGCACAGTTTTATGAACGTATTATGCACTCACCCGTCAAGTAAAGTGTATTCTCATGAGTTCTCACTGACTCCATACTGTCCTTCAGACTGAATTGCTATCTTTCAACTTCAGATTGAAATTGTTTAATTTCACTGCTGCCTTCTGAATCTCAGTGTAGAAAAATGTGTATATATATATGGACACCATTACAGAAAAACAGGCAGACTCCATGCACAAGCAAACAAGATGTGCAGGTTGCACGCTCTGTTTAATTCCATGTGTCTCAAATGTAGATAGGTTTTGAGAACTTCGTCATTGTATACATTTAAATCTTTCAATTCCATTAAGATAATACATTGACATGTTCCTTTTTGATTATATATAATTAATTTATTTAAGAAGACTTTCCATTTAACTGAATTTAGAAACAAACCAACATAAATATCATGAGGTTGGTTGTAGTTGGTGAAGAAGTCATATTCTCTATAAAATGTGTGTCCCCTACAAGCAGACTGAAAAATATCCCCCCAAAATGGCTGCTTTCTCCCCCATCCAGCTTGAGCCTTGTTAACCTTTATCTTCCCATGAACCTGGTGCTTGCACTGTCTGCTCGGCAGGGACTAATCCGCTGTTTGGACCCCTTCTGTGCCTTCCCCTTGGGGCAGCACTAAGTAGCTAATCACCTCACCACCACCACTATGAAGGTATATTGGGTGCAAAAGTGGCGAGCACATTTAACTGCAGATTTTGCATGTGCACACTAAAGTCGTAAATGTGTAACAGTAAAGTTGAAGTTGTACATATTTTTTTATATCTTGTTAACACAAAATAGGGGCTACGGGTTCACAAATCCTTTTTACAGGTACACAAATCCTTTTTACAGGTACACAAATCCTATCCACAACTAGTCACAACTTTCAAGAGTCACGCACTCGACACTTTTGCTCCAATCGTTGCAGCGCAGTAGGTGCGAAACACATTTGCACATCCGTGTTTCATAATCTGAGAACATGCACAACATTCGTGCATTTGTAAACCCAAATGTGAACTAATGCATCCGAAGTTGTGCATCTGTGAAATAATTTCTCATTAATAAAATTCTACAGATCGCTTTGATTTTCTTGCACGACTACAAGTCAATTGATACAAGTGCTCGAATCTGCTTCTACGAGTGACGATACTTTTTCTCCTGGCTAGGTGATATAATAGGAGCAAAACGATTTGTATGTGTGCACGTCGAGCGAATCGATCGAGAAAACAAGGCGGCCGGATCTGGATCGCGCTCAGACTACCATTGCCTGCTCATAAGGTAAGTAACATGATAATAATATGAAGAAAGTTATCTTGTTTGTTGGTTTACATTATCATGACAGCTATGTTTAGCTTAGTTTACCTGCTTGCTAAATCCTCCAGTGCCAGATCAAGCTAGCTATCGCTAGATAAATAACTAGTTTAGAAGTACAGAAATATAACACTGCCTGTCCAAAATCGTTAGGACACACAATCTGACACAATCGTTCTGCAATTTTCGAACAGCTGACTTGTATCTTGCACGAAGACTATGTGATAGTGCAAGGCAAGTTAGCAATTGTTTGCTGTGCAGACATTATGAATAATAAGGTCGTAGAACTTAACACTGCACACCGCAACATTTTTTTCCTCGCTTTGTGCAAAGAAAAACTATAAATCGTGTGTCCTTCATTGATAAGGAAACATGCTGAGGTTACTTACTTTATGAGCAGGCAATGGTAGTCTGGGCGTGATCCAGGATCCAGATCCGGCCGCCTTGTTTTCTCGATCGATTGCTCGACGTGCACACATACAAATCTTTTTGCACCTATTATATCACCTAGCTAGGAGCAAAAGTCACTCGTCACTCGTAGAAGCAGATTCGAGCACTTGTATCAATTGACTTGTAGTCGTGCAAGAAAATCAAAGCGATCTGTAGAATTTTATTAATGAGAAATTATTTCACAGATGCACAACTTCGGATGCATTAGTTCACATTTGGGTTTACAAATGCACGAATGTTGTGCATGTTCTCAGATTATGAAACACGGATGTGCAAATGTGTTTCGCACCTACTGCGCTGCAACGATTGGAGCAAAAGTGTCGAGTGCGTGACTCTTGAAAGTTGTGACTCACAGGATAGGATTTGTGTACCTGTAAAAAGGATTTGTGTACCTGTAAAAAGGATTTGTGAACCCGTAGCCCCTATTTTGTGTTAACAAGATATAAAAAAATATGTACAACTTCAACTTTACTGTTACACATTTACGACTTTAGTGTGCACATGCAAAATCTGCAGTTAAATGTGCTCGCCACTTTTGCACCCAATATACCTTCATACACCACCACCAACATCTTCCAATCATGCCAGATTCAACGTAGAAAAATATGGCCGTGACATGTGTGGAGCCATGCATGAATAGTACATTATCTAGTTGAAAAAAAGAGTCCTAAATCGTGTTCTTTTCAATTATTTAAAATATCAGGTCTTAGTTAAGGTGCTCTAAGCAGTGTTGCGTTCAAACAACAATAAAACAGATAGCTCGCTACTCCCTCCCCCTCCCTCCCGTGCAATTGAAACTCTCCTAAATGCACAACTCGTCAGTGATTGGCTGGAACAGTTTGTTATGTTTTTATGGTCCAGGGTGGACCAGGTTGTTTTTGTTGCCGTTTTTGGATTTTGGGCTGTTCACAGAGACTGTTTTTATTTATAGTGTATTCAAGGCACAGGCAGCTAGCCGATGGCGAGGTGATGTTTGCTGTACAGTATGTGACAAAAAATGTTCTAGCTTAGAAACCGCA
The DNA here is from genome assembly GCF_046254945.1 of Alosa pseudoharengus. NCBI lineage: Eukaryota > Metazoa > Chordata > Actinopteri > Clupeiformes > Clupeidae > Alosa > Alosa pseudoharengus. Next base: position 11,429,148 of record NW_027468664.1, read on the forward strand.
TAACATTACTTGTTATCAATTGGTATTTATATGGTTCTTTAGTCAAGGTAAACAGAGCCCTGTAGGTCTTAATTTTATCAATCAAACATCTGAGCTAGTTACTAACCATTAACAACAATCAACTGCAGGGCTTGCAAATGAGCTTTTTGTTGATACTAACTATAGGATGGCTATTCGGGTTGTAACTCGTAGCTATCTATTGTCTTAGAACAGTCTTTTAATGGTTTATGAAGTGTTACCAACCTTATTAAAAAATTACTTATAAATGATTAATAAACTCTTTATAAGGGCTGTGCCTATGGGTGCCAGTGTATAGTAACTTCATCACACCCTACATGTGGTTACCGCTCTAGCAAAAGCTCAATTGTGCCATGCAAAAAGCGGGGTTGGGTTACGGTTAGGGAAGGGTTAGGTTAGGGTCTGGGAACATAGGTCTGTGGGAACATAGGCACGCTACCCAAAAAGCAACCTATTTGCATTTTTTCTGTCCTGTCATAGCTTGTTCACTTCCCTGTATAAAGATGGCAACTACACTGTTATTCACCTTATTTCACCTTATTTCGCCACGCCCATTTTAGAAATGTATTTCCTTTTGCCTTTTTAGAAATGTATTTCCTTTTTCCTTTTGTGTTCCATCTTCTGGTCGGCTAGTTCCGGCTAGTTAGCTTCATTGGGATAACACAGCAGAAAAGGATGGAGAGGCTAACTTGTCTTATCTGTTTGGTAACCATGGCAACTATGTATAGAAAGTCATTACAGAACAGTCAGTGTTTACAGAACAGTCAGTGCTCCTAACTTGAGATAGGAAAGTGTATTACAGAAAAGGCACCAAGTCACCAAAATCCTAAATAAACGTTCCTAACTTGAAGATGACCCATAACATGATGCCAGTCATCTCAATAGAACTCTGTTATCTCAATGAATTGCAATGGATGTACTGCCCAACAGGAAGTTCGAGCACAACACGGATAAAGAAGTTTACTGTTCTCTCTGACCCACGTATCTACAGTTTGTTGAAGGGATCAGCATTGACCACAAATGCCAATTCTACAGTCTATGATATTAATTCTCAGAGACTGTTTGCAATTATTGAGCAGTATCTCTGTCGATTACACTCTCTGAGTCATTTGTACTCATTCTGTGCTCTGAAAACAAAATCAAAGTAAAGTTGTTTAGTTTCTTTTGGACAATGACATAAGCAATCGTTAGCCATAAATGACCCATATTTGTGTCACAAATTATTGGAAATACTTGTAAATTTCAAAACAATTCTGTTAATGCAAGCAAAAGGTCTGGCTCCAACAGCCTCAGCCCCAATCCATCAGAGTGGTGCTCCACACACTACACAGTCTGCCTCAGCATCCGTAGCTCCTCGCTGCACACATACTTACTGCGATAATTCACCCAACAATAGCTCATCCATGTCAGTACATGTGCGATGGACTCATTCAAAGTGTAGGATGATAAATTTGGGGAATTATTTGCATTTGCCTCTGTGGCATTGTCTCATCTCTGCTGAACATGACAGAGAAGAGAGCTCTTTGTCTCTTCCAGGCAGCTGAGGCAGAAGGGAGAGCTATCACTCGTCTGTTCAGCTCATGCGGTCTCTCCATCCATCCATCCATCCTTTGCGCTGATTAAGCGCATGTCGGTGGATGTCTCAGTTATTACAGGGTTCATCATGGTGGAGGCCACACCAGCAATGGCACAGTGAGAAGGAGGAATGGAGAGAGGCAAAGATGGAGAGAGGGAGGGACAAAAAGAGAGATGAATGGAGAGAGTGAGAGACAGAGAGATGAACACAGAAAGAGAAGGAGACAGAGAGAGGCTTCTGGCGAGACACATCCCGAGGGTACTGGCAGAATGAGGATGCACGACAATCTGTGGGTGAGATGACACGCTTCCTCATGCTCGGGAAAAGTTGAAATGGATTCCGTGGTCGTTTTTTTTCTTCCATTTATCTCCTCACTGAAAAAGAGTGTGAGTTTGCCCTTTTATATTTTGTGAGATTCTTTTTCTTCTGTCTTTCTTTTAATTTTGTGTCTGTTTTTCTTCCCCTCCCTTTAGGGGAGTTACAGTTGACACAAAAGAACTACTGTACACCATTGGTTTGTTGAGTTGCACTTCTAACAGAGGGCTCTGGCCTTGCTCCTCTCATAGCAGACAGCCTCTCTCTGAGAAAAAAAAAACTCCCAGAGGTCTTTGGGACATCCAGACCTTGTTCCCCAACAGTATCTGTGGAATTCACACTCGCCCCCACAATCCACCCCTGCTTCCCCTGAAGCAATAACTGAAGTGTCAATCCTGTGACATCCCTCAGCTGTGTGGAATTGCTCTCTCAACAGCTGAGATGTTATATAATGAACTGTCTTACCTTCCGACTTCCAAAACAGACAGCTTAAAAGAGAAACACACTTACATGCACCAGGCAACTAATTTGGAAGAGCTTGTTGGGCCTAGACCACTCACTGATAGTAATATGAAACAAAGAAACAAACACAGCATCAAGCCTGGTACAGCCACTCAGGAAAATGGCGAATGGAAATTGAATGCTGGGTCTAACGATGCAGGGAAAACCACACAGGACCATTGCTTATTGGGCAGACCATCTTCATAAAGGTATAAGAGATTGCATTTGCCTTTTTCATTTACATCTATACAGCTCTACTTCAGGAAATAAATTCACAGAAGTGGACGCCACAGTAAACTGATTCTAAATTAAAAATCTTTTGAAGGAAAATTGAAACAAAGAAAAAAACAGTAAGAGCAACTTTGAGAGAGACAGAGTGTTCGGAGGCCTGCGAGCCAAGAGAATGCATTTTGAAGAGGATGAATCTTGAATGAGGACAAATGAATTCGTAATAGAAGGAAAAGTGACTTGTACATAGATAAATGTACAAGATAGCTCTCTCTCTCTCTCTCTCTCTCTCTCTCTCTCTCTACAAGCAAACTATTCACACTGTGGCTTAGGGCAGAACTCGAGTGGAATTTTTTGAAAGCTTTCAGAAGACCTTGGCAGCAGATGCTTGAATTCTCTCTCTCTCTCTCTCTCTCTCTCTCTCTCTCTCTTTCTTTTTCTCTCTCTCCTTCTCTTGCTCTCGTTCGTAAGCTGGCAGTGAGTCTTCAAGGAGACACATCTTAGCAGAGGTGGAGGGTCATGATGATGCAGAATGAGTTCTCTGGGGTGGGGGGCATGGCTGTTTACTGAGCCAAAAGCAAACTTCATTCTCACACTGCCGAGAGACACCTATCCCCAGAAAGCCAGAGAAGAAAAAAAGATAACACAGAGAAAAATAACACAAAAAAACAACAAATGATATGGAGGTGAAGAATGTAGTTCTCACTTCTCCCTAGAAAGGAGTTCTAGCCATACATGGAAATCAGGCGAAGCCAGAGTTTACAACAAACCCCAGTTATGTTGACAACAGCATACTACATTGATCAAAACATTCAATTTTACTTTAGGACAGCATTAAGGCTAGCCTGAAAAGCCAACCCGAACTTAGCCCTGCCCACAAAATTTAAGGTTGGCAAGTTCGGTCTGGACTTTTGACAAGCCTCTATGAAAACTTGGGAATCATGCGGACCAATCGAATCATTCGGGCGCCATCCAGGCGGGCTTTATATGATGGACAGATGAGCAACGGTGCCTATTCATTCACGTGACCTGAGCACACTTTGGTTGAATTTGTTTACAGCAAAAAGCTTGTCGCTAGAGAAGCTACACGTTTATGTTTTCTATCGTGTCAGTTGTACAAGATATTGACTTAACGCAATAACTTTAAAAAACAAACAGAAAACAGTAATTCAGGCATTTGTCAAGGATGCTCCGACTGTTCTCTGCAGGATTTCACGGTATTTTGTTGCTCTGTTTGGTTAGGTCTATCCAGTTGTGTGCAGAGGCATTTTTCCCCAGTATCGGTTGAAACGCACCCCATCATCACGTCCCAATGATTCGAGAGACTCAAATTCTGTCTCAAATCCAGACTCAAATTCTGAATAGAGTACGCCAGGCTACATTAAGGCCCTATAGGCAAAGATTAAAGCATTAAGATATTTGCTTTAAGTACAAGAAATGTAACTTATTAACAACTGTTGAAAATAACAGCTGAAGGAAAGGGGATGGGGAAAGGGGAACATTGACAAGTTCAGTAAATGTATCAAGAATTATGATTAGCACAATTTGTTTGGCCCTTGTTGGGTGAGTTGTGCAGGAGGAATTGAAATGGTATCAGCTGATGTTGATGACGACTAGGTAAACGTGATCAACTAAACATGCATATTGATTTCAATGTGTTATCTTGATTAACTGACAAAATTGACAGTTGACAGTCTTCTAGTGTGACTTGTTTTAATGTTACAGTAGTTAGTCTAATGGGGGGGGGGACCATGCTGATAACTTTGTCTACACAGATGTCCAAGTGAAAACCAATATACACTATACACTCAACAGTCAAAACTTGTCATTAATAGTGCCAGACATTTTCCTCTGAGGTACAAAGATCTTAGGTTGATTGATTTTTTGTTGGTGTTGTTCTTGTTGCTGTTGTTTTTGTTGTTGTTCCATCTTTGTTCTTTTCTCCTTTATTTTCTTTCCCGCTGACCAGCTTGGGCTCAGCAGAGTTCACCCTTTGATTGACCGGAGTGAGTTATGTACAGATACAAGGCTGTCTGCCGTCACCATTGCGATGGACCCCACGGTCATAGCCAATTTCAAAGAAAGTTTCCATTTGTTTTGGCAGCCCCTCCCCCCTTCTGTGAGTGGAATAACCCACTCTACTTTGTACTTGAACTGCTCATATTACACATAGCATGTAGCAATCTTCCTGAGGCTAAAGCCCTGCTGGGTCTTAATTAATCTTGGCCCCTAGGTGTCCACCTCAATGTGAGCATCTCAGAGATCGGTGTGTGTGTGTGTGTTGTAGTGTTTCTAACACTCCGTCCCTGTGTGGTTGGCAAGAATCCCACTCCACTGGCACTTACTCTTGTAGGCATATTTGAGACTTCCAGTTTGTGGGACTATTAGTTCCTCAAGGCCATTCCCTGTGATCATCCTGACATCACTGGAACTGTGCACAAATGGCTTGGCTCTCTCCTCTTGGTTGAATCCCTCAGGGGCTTATGTAAGGGTTCGATGGCCATGTCACATCTAACAATCCTCAAACCTATATAATGTCTGTCCATGCCTCCTCCCCCTCCTCTCCTGACAGCAACACTCCTGCCACCCCCCCCCCGCCCCCCCCCATTGACCAGATCCAGTCTCTCAGTCTCCCCTGCTGCCACAGCTACACTGATTGTATCCAACTCTATCTCCCTATCTCCCCAGAGGCGAGCCTGTGGTTGTGCCGGAGCAACACCTTGAGCGAGGCCTGTTAAAGAAAAGGCCCTTATCCCCTCAGCCAATCCTCCAGTTCAGCGTTCAGCACAGCGCAGTATTACCTCTGAGACTTCGCCCACTTGCTATGATCATCTGAGTTTGCCATAGTACACCAGCAGAGGGATTTGCGATATGATCGGCTTGCCTTCAGTTGCCACAGTCGTCTGATCACACAGACTTGCTGAGTGCGACATGAGGATTAGGGCCATACCTGTAGGGATTGACTGTTCACACACTCGTGGTCCCACGGCTGGATTACTGCTCGTATTCGCTACCAGGCTTGCTTTATCAGCATGCTCTTTTAAAACTGCTGCAGATGAAATGTGGCACGAAATGTGGCAGCTTGGCAGGGTGCTCTGTGGCTAGAAATCATGTGCTTGATGTAACACTACGATGGCTAAGTGGAAGTACTCAAAACTGATGAAGATTCTTTGATTTTGCATTCTCAACAGCCCCCCCACCTCCCACCCCCACCCCCACATCTCCAACCCCAAATCAATGTGGCAGATTCACAGAGACGCCATCAGTGTGAGCTTACTGCCATAGACTCCCATCCTGAATCCAGACACATTAAATATAAGTGTCTGCATATTCTGTTGAAAGTCCCTGGAGGAAAGTATGATTATGTGTGCCATGTGGGTATGCACAGTGCTATCTGTTTCTGACTAAGTTGTATGGACCAGGCGACTTCACTGGAAAGTTTAATGCCATTGTGCGCTGTAATTAATGTGCCCCCATCACCCCCTGGCATGTGTCTGGAGAGCTAAGCCACGTGGAGAGCAACCCCCAAACCCCCCTCACCCCGCTCTCCATCCGGCAATTACCGTGGCTAATTTAAATTTTATGACACTTTCAAAGAAGAAAAAATGTAGATGTTTATTTATGACTTTTTTTTTTTTTACAGTGATGGGACCGGAGAGGGCATAAATTTGGCATGAAGGGCATCTCACAGCCCGCTAGAACTGCTCTGTAAATCAGACTTTTAAATCACCCTCCACCCCCACCCCCCCACCCGCCATCAAAACCCAATCCCCCCCACACACACATAGAAAGAGGGCAAGAAGAGAAACATCTGCCTCCTGGGCCCCGTTTCACTCCAGAGGGAAAGAGCCCATCCTTTCTGCAGAGGCTCCTAAATGGCCCATGTCTCTGCAGCAATGACTTACTCCATTACGCTAATGCACTGTCTCAGACAAGGAGCTTCCCTCACCTGTCTGCCAGATGGACTTGAGCTCAGTGAGCTGGAGGAGGCCTGAGCTAATGATGGCTGATTCCAACATTTAACGTGCCCCGGAAAAAGAAACTGCCCCCATAATCTGTGTCAGCTTGCAAGACACGTACACAGATGGACCCCAAGTGGTGCTAAAGCACCTGCCCCATGGTGATCTTTTACCAGGATAATTTGTCCCATGTTTTTCCTAAATTGCTATTTGCTTGAATTTTATATTTTTAGTTGTTTAAAGAATTTTAATATGGCTCATTAGCCTCATCAAACAAAACTAGTGAACCCTGCTAGGTCCACTGTCAGGCAACTTAGAGCAACAACTAGATGTACCGCAGAGCGGTACAAAATATGACCGCCGCCCAGTCCAGCACATTTTTTCCACAAAAATAAATCACGCTGAAAGGCCTATATGATTCTAACTGTCTCACTAAATTGCATTATCCACACTCAATTCTCACTGATATCTGCTAGACAACAAGTACCAAAACATGATTAGTTCATAGATTTCACATGTAAAATTCATTTTATACAACCCCACCTCCATCTTGCCTGTTCATAATTCTGAGAAATTCTTGAATTGTGTGCATGTGTGCATGTACATGTTTATGTTATGTGTGTGTGTGTGTGTGTGTGTGTGTGTGTGTGTGTGTGTGCGTGCGTGCTTGTGTGTGTGCCTGCGTATGTGCCTGTGCAAGCGTACATATGTCTACTGTGTGAGTATGTGTCATACGTATGATTACTGTGAATGTATGTGTGTGTATCTGTTTGTGCACATGTGTGTACATGAAATGGGTTAACACGACCCCTGGAGGTAAACATACGGAAAAAAATGGTCATCCTAGTCCCTACAGTTCTCAAGATATTCACAGAGAACTGTGTCTGCCCTACCCTACTTTCGGGGGTCCAGTCCAGCGGGGGGGCTACAGATCAAAACGAAAAACAACGGTTCCATGCTATCCATGTGGGGTTACATGCCCACCAAGTTTTGTGTACCACGGTCTTTCAGTGTCCCGGGAATCCTTGTTGGTGTACGTCACTAAATGTACACATACATTATTTTATTGTAAGGCCCCCCAAGAACGAAAGTACACAAAACTTGGCATGCATACGGAGGGTGTCATAATGATCCTACACTTTTAATTTCGTGCAGTTTTGACCTTGTCAGCCAGAGATATTGTGATGAAAACACCTAATTTTTTGCTTTTTAATTTTTAACTAGGTGGCGCTATACATGAAATAAGTGGTAATGGGATGGGTTGACATGCCCCCATAAGACCAACATACATATAAAAGGTGGACCTCCTAGGCCCTACGGTTCTCGAGATATTCACAGAAAACTGTCTCCGGCCACCTACAGGCCAGTTGGTGTATAGTAACATAAATTAATTTATTGTGTGGCCCCCCATGAACGGAATTCCACGAAACTTGGCGTGCATACAGAGGGTCTCATAATGATCGATCCTACACTTTTAATTTCGTGCAGTTTTGACCTTGTCAGCCAGAGATATTGTGATGAAAACACCTAATTTTTTGCTTTTTAATTTTTAACTAGGTGGCGCTATACATGAAATAAGTGGTAATGGGATGGGTTGACATGCCCCCATAAGACCAACATACATATAAAAGGTGGACCTCCTTGGCCCTACGGTTCTCGAGATATTCACAGAAAACTGTCTCCGGCCACCTACAGGCCAGTTGGTGTATAGTAACATAAATTAATTTATTGTGTGGCCCCCCATGAACGGAATTCCACGAAACTTGGCGTGCATACAGAGGGTCTCATAATGATCCTACACTTCCAATTTCGTGCAGTTTTGACTATGTTAGGTCACAGATACCTGCGATTACAACACCTCATTTTTACTTTTTTGTGTTTAACTAGGTGGCGCTATACATGAAATGAGTGGTTATGGAATGGGTTGACATGGCCCCTTGAGATCAACATACAAAAAAAGAAATGGTCCTCCTAAACCCTACGGTTCTCGAGATATTCACAGAAAACAAAAAACGATGGTTCCATGCTATCCATGTGGGGTTACATGCCCACCAAGTTTCGTGTACCCCGGTCTTTCAGTGTCCCAGGAATCATTGACGGAAATTTGGGCATGCGAAAAAGAAAAACAAAAAAAACAAAAATCTGACTAAACCTATATGACCGCCGCTTCGCTGCGCGGCGGTCATAATAAAGTCTTGGGTTGAAAACTGGCAATTGAGCTACTGAGAGAAATACACAAGGCTTACAAATACTAACAATGGCAGAGTTGGCACTGATAAAAAGCTTATTTACATGCTAACTTATGCCTTTTGGTGTTTGGTATTAGTTTGCATTGTCAAGCTATGAAAGCTTTCTTTATATTTTCAAGATTCAATATTACTTTCTTTGTCCCTAGGGAAATTTTTCTTGGACAAAAATCCTGCCACATAAATATGCACACAATTATATTACAATAACAAACACAAACCAAGTGCAGACATACATGCAGTCAAGCACATGCACCCATCTTTTTATCTTGAGTTTAGGCAGTTCACTGACATAAGACAATATATATATAAACAATATAAACACCATTTATTCAAGCAAGAACACACTCCTCAGTCTGACAGCAGGGCAAGAACATTATGCACAGACACAACACAGTGTTGAAAGGTAGACAGAGGCACTAATGCACCAGGGGAACTACACCAGGGCATTATACATGACACATTGACTGACCCCTAATATCTGACAAATACATCAGGACATTAGCATAGAAACCGGAACAGAAATGCAATTCTAAAATGGAACATTACCGCTGACTCATTTGT
>NW_027468664.1:11443554-11448554 GCF_046254945.1 Alosa pseudoharengus
AACCAAGGCTAATTACTAACCCCCTGCAGTGCACGGATGGTGTCCCTCAGTGTGGGCACCAAAGGGTGACCTATGGGTGGTGTGATGTGTTGGCGACTGGGCGGGATTGAGTGTGTGTGCATGCACTGATATATATACTGTATATGCGTGTGTGTGTGTGTGTGTGTGTGTGTGTGTGTGTGTGTGTGTGTCTGGAACCTCTACCATCTCTCCTGGAAAACCTGCAGTCTCATTATCTCACGGATCCCTTGGTGTGTGTGTGTGTGCGTGTGTGTGTGCACCCGTGTGTGTGTGTGTGTGTGTCTGTCTGTGTGTACAGTATGTGTGTGTGTGTGTGTGTGTGTGTGTGTGTGTGTGGCGAGGTGCGGTTCGGTTCCCAGGCTTGGCGTGAGGCTAATTTAATTTCCCTTGTCAGATAGCATGGTGTGTCTCTCATGGGGTGCCCGCCCTCCATTCACTTGTAACCCATCATTCGCTCCATGCAGTGCGGGGATCATGAAATATGCAGCGCGACCATGCTGAGATTCCCATGATGAGAATTAATTCCTCTCTGTCTCAGACAAATGATTCACATGTTCCATCTCATCATGCCATTCCACGACAGAGAGACTGGGGATGAAAGAAAGTCAATTGTGAACATGAAAGACGCATGTCATGCACATAGAGAGGATTCATTTATCGAGGTGCATTACCAAACTTTCGGATGAAATATTTACAACTGATGTATAATTGATGACATTAAATATGCTATCCAATGCAATCCATTTGGCATTTTCTATTGTGACTGTATTGTCCTTTTGTCTCACGATATACAAACAAAACACATAACTTTGCATTAGCTATATTTAATATTAGTGTGCGAATGCGGAGAGGGTGTCTGAGCATCTGCACATGAATATGTGTGGTCTGAGAGGTGGTGGTGTGGGGGCCTGCCAGGTGTGTCACAGCAGGTAGGTGGTGAAGCACGGGAAGGCAGTGTTTGCAAACTGAGTGTGGATCATCAGGCTGGAGTAGCAGCCGGCAGCGGGAGCAGCAGCAAAGCAGACAGGTTTTTAAAGAGTGTAAATACTTTTGGGAACAGCTAGGAAGGCTGAACTGGTGCAAGATAGAGAGAGAGAGAGAGAGAGAGAGAGAGAGAGAGAGAGAGAGAGAGAGAAAGGAGCCTGTCAATGCATGCTGACCAGTGTCATCATGGCTCAGCTCAAAACAGGAAAGCAGAGAAGCCGATCATGCTGAAAACAAACAGTGACAGAGAGTGAGGGAGGATGGCGCAGGGGGGGGGGGGGGTTCGAGGGAGTGCAAAAGCCTGGCGGTGAAGACAGACAGACAGACAGACAGACAGACAGACAGAAAGAGAGAAGGAGAGAAAGAAAGAGAGAAGGAGAGAGAGAAAGAGAGCGATATGGTGATAGAAAGAGACCGGGAGGAATGGGGGTGGGGGGAGGACGATGTGCAACCACACAGCCAAGAAGATGTAGAGCTACAGAGGATAGCAGTCACGGAGAGAGCCGGGGCTTATTTAGGAACGGTAGTTATGCACTGCTGAGATGACACTAACAAGTGTGAGCGGGATAGTGTCAATTGAGGAGAGAGACAAAGAAAGAGGGAGAGAGAGAGAGAGAGAGAATAGAGAATAGAAAAGCAGTGTGTGGGAGAGATACATCGGAGTCCTATATATGTTTAACATATTCCCTCAGGGAGGATAAGTAACCTTAGCAAGAGTCTTAGAGCACTGACTATTTTAGCATGAAGCAATGACTTTCAGCAGTCATTGTAAACGTCGTAAAACTTCACCGAGCATGTCCTAGAGTAGTGTAGCTCTACTTACATTTCTGTAACAACCTTTAAAATGGTATTGTATTAAATGTGTTAGTCTCATTGGAGTTCATGAAATAACAAAAGCTCTCCTGCTCCACAGCCTTGAAGGATAGTAAAGTATTTATTCATGGAGTTCTACATGGTTTCAGGACCTTGGACAGCTCCTATATGCACTAAAAGCTACTGAAGATGTGTCTACTGTTGAGTGAGCTTTCAAGAACTTGTTCATTGCTCTACAATAAATGACTTTAATACAGAGAGAGAGAGAGATAAATTCCTTATTGGAATTAAAAGAGTTCAAGATAATATGGCCAGATTGACAAGAAAATATTGCTATCCACGGCTTTCTGCAGTTCTTACCCAGTTGACACTGCACGTTTTAATGTCTTGTTCATATGCTCATGTTAAGCATGAATTTCACAAGATGTGCTAATAGAAAGTATCACAAATTCCAGCTCCTGGGATCTAAACATTTCTTTAAATTTCTTTCCTTTTCAGCCTTCGTGATACCATATGTACATAATAATGATATGGTTATGGAGGATAGCTCTTCCTCTATGAGAGGCAGAGAGCAGAAATGGGCTGAGAGAGCATTAGTCATACAAGGACCCTGAGAGACGTATCCGTGCTGGCAATTCCTCTGGCAGAAGACAACAGACACGACATTCCTCACGCTTGTGTTATCTCATACAAGCTAACATGAAAAGAAAAGGTCAAGTGAGGCATCGAGAGAGAGAGAGAGAGAGAGGGGGGGGAGGGAGAGAGAGAGGTGTAATGAGAGAGAAAGAAAGAGGGGGAGGGAGAGAGAGAGAGGGAGAGAGGTGTAATGAGAGAGAAAGTGTGTAAGGGATAGAGAGATGAAGTGAGCAAGAGAGACAGAAAGAAAAAGAGGGAGGAAACCGGGTTGGTAGAGAGAGATGTAATGAGAGACAGAAAGGGAGGGGAACGAGATGGAGTGAGACAGAGATGAGATGGAGTGAGACAGAGATGAGAGACACGCCGATGCCTTTGATCGCATCCATCACACAACAGACTACGTAGGTGAGGCAGTCGGGAGGATGATGAGAGCTTACGCCGCCTAATCCAAAACAAGAGACTGCAGCGGCTCCTGACTCCGTCTCAGCGGCAGTCCCACCAGGCGAGGGGCGAGAGCGCAGCAGCCACAACCCACCCCCACAGCATCCTGTTCCCACAACGCACACCACAGAGGGGGAGATGGTGGACCTGGCGTGTGGGAGACCAGCCTCTACCAGTGTCCCAACAACATAGCTGATAATGTTGATGTTTAACACTAAAGCTATTATTACTATATTACTGCTACAACAACTATTACAACAACACCAAGAACAATGAGAACAAATACAAGTACAAATACAAATACAACAGCAACAGTACAACTACTACTACTACTAGTAGTAGTACTTCTGCTGCTCCTACTACTATTACTGCTGCTTACTACTATACTACTACTACTACTACTACTACTACTACTACTACTACTACTACTACTACTAACTACTACTACTAATACTAATAATAATTTAGATAGCACCTTACTAATTATAATTGCCAAAGAGGATTTATAGAATTCATCCAGACAACCATACAAAGAAGAAAAAGGAGACAAATAATCAAGAGGTTAATTCTTAATGAGTGTGAGTTTTTCTTGGTTGCACTGTATTGACTGCGTCAGACAAACTCAGAAATCCTCTTCAAAAGCACAACTTTACTGGCTTTTAGATGTCGAGTTCCATTAAAAACGTCATTTCTGAACATTTCAAAGCAGCCAATTATTGTGACTTACTGCCTCAGTGGAAGATATTTCTCAGGCAACAGGGTGATTCGGTTGGCATGGCCCCACATGGGACTCCACTGATCAGTGGCACGTCTGGCTTGACAAAGATTAGGAAAGCCAACTGAGTGGCGTATGGACAGGCTTTTGATATGTCAGAACTTGGTGACAGTCTCAATCACAGTCATCCATCAAAGGTGGGAGTTTTGAAAGGCCTTCAGCAAGTCCCCTTTCTCCACGCTTTGTCCCAGAGGTGGCAGAGGCATGCTGATTTTCCCTCGACGCAAGTCTGTGCCATTTCTCTAGTGGTTTTGGTGTTAGTGAGCTGGGTGCTATGGAATGCTTTACATGCACTGAAAACACTGACCGAGCAATGTCACAATGAGAAAAACACTGAGGTCAAGTAAATAAACAACTAAACTAGGCATATCTAAATAGAGATGAGATTTGTGCAAAAAAATCATGACATTTAAGTCAAGTCACATTCAAGTTACACCAGAGGAAGATAGTAATACAATGTTCATTGTTATATTCATAATCTAAGCATCATGAACTACTTTTTTTTTATGAAAGCCATATTTCCAGCACGGTAACACAAGTAAAGAGAGAAAATTGCAGGAGCAAGTTTAATTTTGTCCACATTATTTCTGTCAGGCTTTTTTCCTCATACAAACTAACTCCTCAATTTAATTTTGTCCGTACTAATATTCCTGCTCCCACAGGGCCGTGTCCTCTAAGAGCACACAACCCAGATGTGTCATGTTCCATCGGTTCATGTGATCCTGAGCTTCGACACATGCACTGGGGTGAAGCTGCACCATGCCTCCTCAGATCATCAGGCTCAGGAGACACGTGTGTGTGTGTGTGTGTGTGTGCGTGTGTGTGTGCGTGCATGCGTGCATGCGTGCGTGTGTCTGAGAGAGTGAGAGGGAGAGAGGGGGGGTGAAAGATGAAAGAAGGTTCACAGTGAATTTCTAAGCTATACCCTGTATTCTATAAATCAACAAATTTCTGGAAAATGTTCCTGGAGATTTGTACATCCTTGGGTTGAATTTCCTCCGATGGGACTCATGGAGGTGTTTTTATGCAGTGGTTTGTTTGATTTGCGTAATAACTCGAAAGAGCAACAGAACACATGCACAAAGGCATCCCAGGATCATACATTAACACACACATTGTAACACACACCACAAGCCTCCAGCTGTCAAGCAGAGTGTTATGAGGCCTGGGCGAGTAATGGCAAGATGGGATTTGTCCAACACACGCTCTACTCGACATGTGCGAGTTCATCATGAAAAGACTGTGAAGTTCTCAGCAGCTAAATTTAACATGCCCAAGTGCACGTTACTGACTAAAGGGCCGGTGGAGAGATCCGGAGAGATCGTGGTTT
>NW_027468664.1:11458554-11463554 GCF_046254945.1 Alosa pseudoharengus
AGCTCTCTCTCCTTGTCACTCTCCGACTGTATGTGTGTGTGTGCGCGCGCGTGTGTGTGTGTGTGTGTGTGTGTGTTTTTAATCTGTATGTTTGACCATGGATTTCTTTTGATTTTCCTGTTGTATTCTTTAGGTTATTGTTTAAGTGTATGTCTATTGGTAGATGTTTTTTTGCAATTTTGTGTGTGTGTGTGTGTGTTTGCATGTGTCTATGTGAACCAACAACAAAGTGTGTGTTTTCATTATGTGTGTGTGTGTGTGTGTGGTATCATTTGCATAATAATTGCATTTACTTGCATAAGTGTCATGAAAGGGGAAAAAAGCCCTGCGGCATCCCGGCGATGTAATTTGACACTGATTATCTCATTAATCTTCCACTCAAATGGACACATTCCTGTTTGAAGCCCAAACGTGGAGGTCAGACTCTTCACACAACCCTTTAGGTGCTCAGTGAGCAGCCTCATGCCATGGCAAACTCTTTGACTTCAGCTCATCACAATCAAATGACTTTGCTGGAGTTGGTGCTGACAGAGGATATGTGTGTGGACTTGTTAGGGCCGTTGTAGGTCAGATGCATGAAACTGTAACTTCACTGTGTGTGCGTGTGTGCGTGTGTGTGTTTGTGTGTGTCTGTGTGAATGTCTGTGTGTGTGTGTGTGTGTGTGTGTGTCTGTGTGTGTGTGTGCGTGTGTGTGTCTTTGTGTGTGTGTGTGTGTGTGTGTGTGTGTGTGTGTGTGTGTGTGTGTGCATGAGTATCTTTTTTATATGCATACAGTATGTAGCATATATGTGCAGTTGAACCATCTTTTACATGTTTCTACTCTGACATGCATCTAACAGGAACTATGGATGCCAGGCCTTTACTCTCTGCATGCATCTGAGAGTGAGAGAGAGCGAGAGAATTCCACTCACACAGTCATGTCGTGACTCATCGGTCATGAGGCAGCATAAATAGGTGGACAGGACCTCAGCATGTTGTGTGTGTGTATGCATGATGGACTATGTGTGGTCTGCCACGAATCCCACAAGAGAGCATAAAAATGTGCCACGCCAGCATGATTAAATCTCCACTCTGTGTCCTCCACATAAAACGCATATTCCGTGCATGCTCCATGTCTATATGTCACGCATACAACAGCACGTTTCATCAATAAATATTTACTGACATGTGCACCATAACAGTACAGGAAAAGACAGTAAAGCAGGCCTTGGTTGTTTTATTATGACACAACGAATCCTGCATGCATGCTGTTCATTGATCTGGGAAGATTCCCCAATCTTGCACACTTGCATATATGGGTACAGCACAGTCCAGCACAATCCACCACAGTCCACATAACTCAATTGTTACTGGGAGGTGTCATCTCTCTCTCTCTCTCTCTTTCTTGCTCTCTCTCTCTTGCACTCATTCAACCTCTCTCTCTCGCACTCATTCAACCTCTCTCTCTCTCTTTTTCTCTCTCTCTCGCTCTCCATCTCTTCTGGTCCAGCTGCCCACTCCACTCCTCTGTCCATCTGTCTCCCGGGCCGTCGCGTACTGATGATGTGTCACCACGAGGAAGCACTCTCTAAATTGATATGTATGATAACCAGAGAAGACATCATTGCTAAGTGCAGGATATGCAAGGGACCCATCATTCGATATGCGTGACCTCCGTAAACCCCCCCCCCCCACACACACACACACTCCCGACATTCACTCACATGCACACATTCACAGTCAGACATATTCATTTCTGAACACTAGCGGCCGCACTCAAATCCCATCCACCCACCCCCCCATCGGTGCCGCGCACATCTGAAAAACGTGGGTCCCACTTAAAGTAATGGAGGATGTTTTATGATGCGCAGATACTGTGGTTACATGATGGAGAGTGGTCTTATCTACCCTATTTGCATTTTAATGGACAGCCTCTCCAGCTGCAGTACTCTGACTGCAACACACTATTGCTTTTTTTTTTTTGTATGTGCTCAATGTATTTGTCCTGCATCGTTTAAGGATGCCTGGAGTGATTTACTGCATAAACACCTGGGGGGCTGATCAGAGGGGGATGGTGACGCGTGTGCTGTGCTCTATATTTAATGCCTGGAGTATCTGTGTGTGAATGTGTGGGAGGGGAACTGTGTGTGGACTTGTAAAAATGTTACTCACATGGATCTGATGGAATAGAGCGATTTGTAAAAAAAAAAAGAAAACTGCAGCAACAGCAGCTGTGAAAGACGTCGTTATGCAAAACGAGAGCATTCTGAAGCAGAGAATTAATGCTGCCTTGGGGCCTCTTGGTAGTCAACTCGTTTACAGTGCATCTTGGTCTTTTGTTAGTTTCGCTTAACATGTGGTTTTATACAGGGTACCAAGGACTGCACGCATGATGCAAATTTCAGATTTCGTTGGTAACTGAGATTTGACTACCTTGATCAATTTATGTTGAGAGTTTTCTGCTCTCTCCTGTGATAACTTTAATACACCCTGCTGTTTCCAGCCAAATGATTAGGTGATTATAGAAATTACACACACATGGTCAAAAACCTTTCTGAGTGGTGATTAAATGAATTCATAACAAACAATTTACAACATGGCAAGTAACTCACTGTTGCAAATTGTTTTTTGATCTTTTTTTTTCTGGTCTTTGATGGCCAAGGTTGTAAGTGGGAAAGCACAAGTTGTTCTTGCATGTGGAAAAAAATGATGTGACAAAATAATATATGTGAAATATCTGGCATAAAAGAATGACTTAAAGATCTAAAGCAAAAATATATATAACACAGTATGAGACATGAAATGTAAAAGGGTGAAATAATGTGTTACATTGGTTCAACACATGCAGCTATGTGCACTGTTGACATTCTCTGTTGACATATGTCTTCAAGTTCTGTTTTGCATGCATAATCAGTTGCTGGTTTACTGGGTAAGCCAAGTGAAAGGAAATGTTGTCTATTTCAATAATCCTACAATAAATTCCCCTTCATGACTGTTGTAATGTTCAGTTTAAAACTGTTCAAAACAGTTGAATTTGACTCTATGAAGTTGAATTTGACTCTATGATCATTTACTGTAGGAGGGTGTAGTTTGTGGTGCTGTTACTGTATGTATGTATGTAACAATGTACCACAATGATGTTTCTGTTATTTAGCCTTGTTTCACTGATTAAATAGAGTGATCTGATCTTATTGATAGAAACACATGTCAGTACAACACAATTACAATTCAACAGCACCAGAAATGGCAGCATCTCTAAATTAGTTTCCAGAACTACTGAATATGATAACCTTCAAGAAGCGATGATTTATTGCAAGACTTGTCTACTAGACTACATTAGTGTTTGAGTGAAGCATTCTTAATGAACTGGTAACCGAGCCTATGTTGTACATATTCTGGGACTGGCAAAGAGATTGCTCAAGCATCACAATATTTTTGCAAACACATAATTTTCTGAAATGCTATTTATATGGAGGCTGTCACAATCCTCTGTGAGAGGCTGGATTGGATGGTTGAATGCTGGTGGGAAGCCATACCCATGCCTGCAGTAGGCCTACTGTAGAACCCTACTTCAGTCCATTAACTCCCCACCGCAACCCAGCCGTACATGGGATGCTTTAATTCATTGCAACACATCCCCTGTTCAACAGGCAAAGTGTGATCGATGGAGTGTGGAAATGGAGAAGGGGGACAGAATCATTTAATTTTATTAACGCCTTTGATTTAGTGCGGTAAAGTAATCTGTCAGCACGACAGCCACGGTCAGCTTGTCAAGGGTTCTCGCGCATCTGCATTTCCGTATGCCGAAGTGTTTTAGTGTTTATTAATCGAACTTCAGGTGGGGGGTGGGTGGTGGGGGGTGCCTGTCTTTAGGGTGCCTTCTCTTTGTGAGGGAAAGGGAGTACCTTTTAGTATACTATACGAGGCGCGGGATGAGAGACAGGAATTTCCCAGGAGTGCTGTGTTATGTCAATATAGACACAATCCTGCAAGGCCAAAACAGAAGATAATAAAGGCACAAGCTCCGCCACAGTGTAGCTTATCCTCCATAAAGCCGGTAGATTGTTCCACACTGGTGCCTCCACACACCTGCATTACCGACTCTCTCGTCTGATGGCTTTAATGCCTTATGCGTCGTCTGTCTGATCTTGTCTCAGAGAGCTAGAAAACAATGATAGAGCATCTGCAACCACAAAAACATCACTCCATAACAAAAAAAAATGGACTTCTTCTAATCCAGTCGCTTTGTCCCTGCCTAATGAAAAGCCTGCATTTTTTTTTTTTTTTTTTTTTTTGAAGGCATTCTAAAACACGCCGTGATCATTGGCTCGGAGATTAATTAGTCGTTATCAAGGTAATTGTTGCAAGTGTGGAATTAGCGGAGGAGGAGGGCAGGCAGGCTGGGAAGAAAACAGTGTGGGGAATGAGACTGTCAATCTCTCACTGAGACCTGGCCATTACAGCAGGGGCTGTAATCAACCCCCACAATCCTTTGCAGGCGCCGCCTGTGGGGTGTGCGGCATCACTCACCGCCTCAGTGACTCATTCCAAGTGCAGCGAGGCGCGCTTGGCCCGTCTGGCTAGTGTTTACTGTCGTTTCCATGGACACCGCTCCCTCTGCGACCTTCAGAGCACTGTTAGCCACTGGGGCCTGTGACCTTGACTTTTAGCCTAGCCTGCTGAGCAAACACAAAGCATTGCCAAGAGGAGCCGTATGTCTCAAAAAACCAAGTAGGTCATTGACTTTTCTCCAGCATTAGCCATACTTGACGATGGCTGACAAATGACTCAGCATTAAACTCTGTTGAACACTGAGGAATCTTGACTTTTCTCAGTGTCATTATGGAGCATATGTGTCCTTTTTTCACTGACCTTTTTTCTCCTAGCCTGGAAAATCCAGGCCCTGATAATCTAGAAAGATTAAGGGTCTGGCAAAGAACAATGCAATGGCCCAACTCGAGGGGCAGCAACAAGCATGCATTTAAAAATCTCACTGCACGCAATTGGATAACACTAGACC
>NW_027468664.1:11468554-11526054 GCF_046254945.1 Alosa pseudoharengus
TTTTACAGGGCGATTTGACATTTACTGGAGTTGGCTTAGCCACTCATTTCACCCTGATCCACATTTCAGCAATTCTTCCTTTCACAAAGTCTCAACAGCAAGTAATAGAAGCTGTTTAATTCAAATGAATTCAAACAGCCCAGGGAACATTTAACTGTTAAACAAAGAAAAAAAAAATCCAAAAAGTCACAAATAAAATATTTTGTGAGAACAAGTTCTCTCTCAGTCTTTCAAAATGTGTGTGTGTGTAAGAGAGAGAGAGAAAGAGAGAGAGTGTGTGTGTGTGTGTGTGTTCAGGTTAAATGTTTTCTGGCATGTGCTAGTCTCCATGTGTGTGCGTGTGTGTGTGTGTGTGTCTGTGTGTGTGTGTGTGTGTGTGTGTGTGTGTGTGTGTGTGCGCGTGCGTGTGTGTATGTGTGCGTGCGTTTGTGTGTGCATGTGTGTGTATGTGTATATGTGTGTATATATGTGTGTATGTGGAGAATGTGTGTGTGTGTGCATGGTTTTTATGCTGTACATAGGGGGCTAGATAGCTGTTAGATTTCATCTCTCTCTCCCTTCATGCCTGCAGGCTATGTCTCTGCAGACCTGATTTATTCTGTGTCAGTATCAAAAGTGGAAATCAGGGAGCTTAAATGGATCCCCAGTCCACAGAAGAGACAAACTCACAAGGTCAATTTAAGAAGCGGTCCAAATGCATTCTGGGATGCTCCTCGATGATGTGTGGTTTAAAAAAAATCACCTCATTTTCTTCCCAGAATGCATTAGGGCAATCAGGTATAAAACGGGGGATAAATGGCACATGTGGATCTGAATATGGTGCCCTGACCCTCTAAGTGGTCTGTTGTCATTGTCAAATTGTCAAATTTTTCGCTTACATTTCTGCAAGCTGCATGCAAACCTGGTTGTGTTTTTCAATTCCAAAAACGAACAATTGCTGATGAAACTGATGAAAGATTGCTTTTCCATGGAGCCTTTCTACCCTCATATAACTGTCACTGTATCAGCCCCTTTAGTCAACTGCCTCCAAAACAGCAGAGGATGCCAAGCCAGATGCTGTATTTCTAACACTGCAAACAGCTGGGAGATCAGCCTGTCTTGCTCAAGGACGATTCGACACTTGGAACCGGGCATGATGTAGAAACCCATTGACTCCTGGATGACTCTTTTGTCTCCTGTGCCACAGTGGCTGCTGCCAATATTGATTTTCCTTTGATAAGAAAACTTTTAAAATGTTAATCTAAGTTATGCCAACTGTATATTGCAATTCTCTCACTTATAGATATGGTATATTCTATTTGAAATTGGTGTCCTGTTGGCAAGAAATTGAATATGCAAATCCATACATTAAAATATAATGCTGATATAACATAATGCTTCTTTGTATTTCATTGTACAATATTCCAAATGCTGTATATGTAAAACAAAAAAAACAAAAAACCCACTACTCTGCTGTAATTGGACAAACACCTGGACAAGTACACCTAAAACATACAGTATGCTAATGATAATGTGTACGACATAGTATGTTCTGCTATAGTGTTTTACTAAGTGATCTCAGTCCTAAAATTGGACCAACATATGTTCACCTTGGAGTACACGTGTCCCAATCAACCATCAGAAATATTCAGGCTGACAAGAAACTGTCCCCGTTGTTAACATGTATGACATCATCTTAATAGCGTTTCTCTTATAGAAGTTCTGCATGACAGGATGTCAAAGCTATAAGCAACTTCAGCCGTCACCATCGTGTTATTTATAACCCACGTCAACAAGGTGACTTTCCAACACTGTTTTGGATCTCTGCCTCGCTTACTGTGTTTGGGATAATAAGCAGGCACCTGGAGGGACACCTTTTAAAATGAATTACCGTCCATCACAGAAATATATGTATCCCCAAATAAAAATGGAGTCTTCCTATCAAGCCACCACAAATCAGGAAGTAGACAGGCCATAGAGGTGTAGGGAAGACTCTAACTGATGCCCTGTCGCCAGCAAACATCATAAAATCTCCAGACTGTTTTAATCAGTTGGTCACACCACACCATCTCTCCCCCCCCCCCTAAGAATTCCATAACTCACTTGACAGACTTGTGAAAGTTCCTTACACTTTTCAAGGATATGATTATCATTTTAACAGGGAGACCCAGCAAGAATGATCAAACCTGACATGTTTATGTAGAGCTATACACAAACATATTTCCATTTCCATTGCACTTTTCATGGCCTTATGTCAGAACACCTTGATATTTAATATACAGTGAGGAAAGACTGAGGGCAAAAATCCACCTCTAGCTTTTAACTGTCAGCCGAAGGGCAGAAGACATGAATCTTTAAAATGCACCTCCTGGATTTATCCACAGTGACAAATTTGGTTGTAACACCACAGTAGGTATCTTCCTGGAAGACCTCATCACACACTGGACCATTATCGATTGATTAGAGCAATTCCATACACGTATTTTTGCCAAAGTTGGAAATATATTCTGGCTGTGTCACTATCTTGATTAAAATGTGAGATGGTTCAGTCATAGAGTTTTGGTTTGACAGCATAATTGACAGCGCGGTGACTCATGGGCAATGTGATATTATCCTCCTGCCAGTCTTTGGCAGACAGGGTCTGTTTCTGCACTACAAACCTGCACAGGCTTGAGTTGCAACTCAAAAAGCACATCAAAGGCCCCCATAACAACGATACAATGCAGGCCAGGGACCATAGACAGGCTTGGCTGGTGGAGTCAACAGCTATGTGAAAGCAGACACCTTTAGATAAGTGCACAAACAAATACAGGACTAAGGTCGATTCCCACACACATATACACACACACACACACACATACACATATATGATGCCCGTCTCTCTCTCTCTGATCTGTTTAGGCCATACTACACTGCTTCCCATTCAAAAAATATTCACCATGGACCACTAACTTTTTTTTTGTCTCAGCTACATTCTCTGTCATGCTGATAATGAGGTCAGATCTAATTTGTCCCAATATGACGCGCAGTAAACTGAACCATATAAACTACGCAGAATGTGAAGTACTTAGAACAAAAGTAAACTTCTCTATCCTTCATTTTTCATTTATGTCCTCAATTTGTTCTTTTTTTATTCGCAATCCAGCTCAAAGCTTTGGGAGTCTTCTTGTGCACCACTATAATTTGCATCAGCATTTTACAAGTAGCTAATTGTGACGGGAAAATGTGAAAGGAAAGACTAAATAATGCAATGTTCTGCATAGTCAAAGATCAGTGCAGCTCAAATCAATGATGGCAGCTCCCAACAAAACATAGATTTATCAGAGTCAGTCGGCTGCCCCTTGAGTCCAAATTAGTCAAAGTAGTTGTATTTCCCAGAATCCATCCCTGTTCAGCGCAGTATAATCTGCTTTGGAAATGAACGTAGGCCTGTTTCCTAAACCAGAACACAATCACAGTCAAAATTATGCAGATTCATGCTTTCTTCTCCGTCTCTAACTTCACGTGTCAATAGAGCCCCCTGATTGGGCGATCAAGTAGACAGAGCAGTTATTGAGCCTGTTGCTTAGTGAAGGTCACTCTTCTGTTACCTCTGAAGGACACCTGATTATTCTCCCTTTTGAGATGAGATCTCTCCACTCCATCACCACCACACGTCTTTGACTCCTGAACTCCTCCAGCCTATAGTTGCACCTTTCGACCACACGCCTTTTGGAGCTGGGGGCTCCATGAAACAGATGCTGCCTGTTCTGGACTCTCTCTCTCTCTCTCTTCTCTCTCTCTCTCAGTAAATACAGCAGAAACAGGAGGGCACTGTGGTGTAATTACTCCCAGTGGGACTCCAGGCCTCCTCTGTCTGCTGTGCTGCACTGCTGTGGTGGCCAAGGCTGCTCCACCTGCTGTGGAAGGTCTTCACACCAATGCCCCCCTTTCACACCTCTTTCACACACAAATCCCCAGGTGATTATCATGCAGTTATCATGTACGTCGGCACTCTTAGTGTCCGACTTTGCCACTTGGACCCCATATAGGATGCATGCAGGTCTTACGGAGCTTTGCACTCCTTGCAGGAAGAACCAGGGGAGAGAGGGCCAGAGGAGGGGATGTGTAGGTTGAGTGGGGTGGGTGCTTTGGCTACTGATTCCTGGCTCTCATGATATGTCAGGTCTGGGCTGTAGAGGAAGGAAGCAGTAACCATTGCTTTTGAGATACGGGGGGGGGGGACATTCTTTTTTTTCTCAGACTGTAACGCTGATGGAATTGGATGTGGCAGATAGAGAGAGTTCTGTTGAAGTTGCTCGTATCGGCCTCATCAAGCAGGGATTTGACAGTTTACTCGCGAGAGCGGAAAAGACGAGGGAAAGAAAGATTATGTTTGATGTGAGCTTTGACTCGGCTTACCATCCCTGGATGGAGCCGGCTCAGTGAATCTCGACGGAGCGGCCCCCTTGGGATTTATTTGGTTGATCATATTCCCATTGGGTTGTGTGTATTGATTAGTGATACTACACACACTGATATTGGTCATGACTCACACAGGCTGGCTGTGTGTACCCTAGTTTCTCAGTGTGTGTGATTATGATGCCCGTTAGATCTGCCGGGATGATGAAAAGATACATTTTATAGTGGATTTTATAGTGGAAGGATAGAATATACGCACTGTTTATATGAGCAGTGAGTTTTCAAATCACCCTTGAAAAATATCTTGTCTTTTGTACAGTGGCTTTTGCATTTAGTACAAGTCATAGATATTTACGAAACACAGAAGACTTCCTAATGTACTTGAACTGAATACAGCAATCAAAAGCATATGTTTATTCATTGCATTGTTATCCAATCAACTATCAGCTTAAAGTGCTTTGTTGTTTTTGCAATTTACTGTCTACATTTCCATTCTGCCTCAAAGCAGTCTAGAGGGTTTAAATGACACAGCGGATACAGGATGGTTCTTGCACATGGAGTGCAAATAAGTGCAGTGCAGTCCCAAACCATGGCATTTTTGAGAAACTCTTGTTCATAACATCGCTGCATTTTGGATTCCAATCACAAATTCCGTGTAGTTGCATTATAAATAACACTTCTGAACAATGCAAGTCCTATCAATATGACGCCTCCGTTTTCAAAACAGGTCTACTTCAAACTGTTAAAGAGTGCCTTGTACAAAATACTTAAAATCCCACTAACTAGACTATTTGCTAATGATCTGTTTTAAACTGATGTCCTATATATGCAAGTAACAGGTGTAAAATGTTCAGTTAAAGCCCTTTATTTGTCATGTGGACATGTAATGGACAGCTTGTGCTCTGGTCTGTCAAGCCCTGTGAATCTACAGTAACTTAACCACACAAGCTTGTTTCCCCATCAGGAGATCTGCTCTCCTCTATTTGTCAAACACAGGTTGAAACCCGTCACCCAGAGTGCTGTGGCCTGCCGATTTGATGGTGCCGCGTCCTCACCTGACGGTTCAAGAGCTGCGAGCGCTGGTGCCTTCCACATGACCGCCCCTCTCATGCGGTGGGTCGGCCACGATCAAAGGCGGCCATGGTGGTAGTGTAAGGACAGTACCCCGTCCAACCACTTCCCTTTCATGTCAGGAGTGTGACAGCACGCGCGCGCGCACTCTCTGAATGAGCCCGTCTTGCCTTTGATTCGCCAGCTCTGGGGGTAATGCAGAGGCACACACAGCCTCCCAGCCTAGTCTTCCTCGGCGGCCTTTAATGCCATACAGTGAGAGGCTTGTGCAATCGGGGATCTTCTCACGGCTTTCCATTCTTCACTCACGCCTAGCATAATGCATGGGTGTAGAATATTATCCAGACCGCAGGGCCATAACCTCCATGTAAGGAAGATTATGTGAGCACACAGAGATGGATGCAAGCAAGCAAGCAAGTGAGCACACCCACGTATCCAGTGCTCACGTGTGCATGGATGACTTTGTGTGCTTCAGACCCAAAACACTGTTATGGTGCAACGGGAAAAGCATTAACTGTGTCTGCTGCCACATGGCGTCATGCAGAGCTTCCCACATCTATATAGGCTAGCAGAGGAATTTATTTATGAGGCTACATGAGATGCTTGTAAGCATGCCTTAATGTTTCTATGTCTCCTTTGATTGACTAGCCAAGCAACATCCACTCAGCAAGCACTGAATTCCACATCAGGCACAGGCCTTTTGCACATGGAATGCATTAGTAATAAGTATGCCAGTATATATTCACTGTAGCTGTAAATTAAGTTACATGGATGTTTATTTTTCTTATAATTTTTTTCTGTTTCTGTTTCTTTTAACTTGTCCTCTGATGATTTCCTAATTATTCAATTACCTCTATTTGTGTAAGCAGCATTTTTTCCTTCAGCAAAGAGGAAATGCCATTAGCCACTCTCAGCTCATGCATTCAGGAATGGATTACTGCACGGGCCTACCGGGCCCAGGCCCAGGGGCCCAAGGGGTCAGGGGGCCCTGAAGCCCAAGCCTTTGCATGGAATCATTGCCTCAATATCAACAAATCAGGATGTAGGCTATGAATCTGATTGAATTTAGTATTGGCCATCCCCAAAATGCACCAGAATACAGGAAATCACCCCCCCCCCCCCCCCCCCCCCCCACACATATGCGACAATTGGGGGGCCCTTAATACATCTGGGCCCAGGGGCCCAAAAGTTCATAATCCGTCCATGCATGCATTAGCCAGAATACCTCCCACGTGGCATCAGAGAAACCTGCATGGTTCTTCAATAGTTCCTGACACATGGTTGTCCAGCATTTCTGTCTAAATACTGTCATCGAGTGTCACTCTCAGGGCAGCCGAGGAAGGGAGTTTTTTGTTGTTATTGCTTGGTCACTGAAACGCCAAGCTTTCCCTTTTTTGTGTGATTGGGAAATGGACATTGTTGACCCCCAGCTTTCCCTAGTGTTCTCGTCTGTTTGACCTTGTTGCTAACCCAAGTAACTTCAGATTTAGCTTGGACGGGGACATCCCTGCTGGAGTTATTGCAGCTGGAAAGGTTTCAACTGCTCTCTCTCACCCTCCTTCACCCCTCCCACCTTCTCTCCATTTCTCTCTCTCTCTCTCTCTTGATATTTTCAGCTTGGCTGCTCCTCTTCGTGCAGAGGAGTCCCTGGCTCTCTGTACCCTGGGTGACTCCTCTCTGTCCTGCAGCTGCCTCTTTGAGTTAAGGCCCAGTGACTGACAGCATGTCACCATTCATCACAATGTCTGGGGTCTGCCTGTTTAATGGATACAGACCATTTAATCTACCCCTGAGCTTGGCTACTTGGCTGCTCGTCTGCTCAAAACATGAATAAATCTGATGTGACTGAACTAAGGTGTGGCCACCGACATATTGAACATTCATGAAGCTTTTTTTGTTACAAATTATTCATAAGAAGGCCTTGACACATCTGATCCCAAGTAGGTGTTTGATTTAGCAGTCCTTAGGATCAAACTGATGAAGTTTGTGTCAAATTACAGAATTGCTCTCTCTCTCTCTCTCTCTCTCTCTCTCTCTCATACACACACACACTATCACACACACTAGCACACACTATCACACACACACACACACACACACACACACACACACACACACAGTCCACAAGCTTTTGTTCTGTGCAGACAGGACAGAATAGAGGCTTGTCTATCAGCTAAAAGGAAAGGATCCCGAAAAAAGCCATTTAAAAAACCTGCAAAAAATCTCTAAATAACCCTATTTGACACCAGTGAGATTTTGATTTCCATGCCTTTAATAATGCCAGACAGCACTTATATAATTCATCAAACTGGTATATTTCCCAGATGCTGCGCAGCATCGGATGCCCAGTGCCCAGTTTCCTGCAGCACGTCACTGAGTACTTTGGACACCTCCCAAGATCTGATCACATCCACAATTGCAAGAACCACAGTGTGGCGAGTGTCCCATTACATTGGTCTCTATCCTCATTGTGTTCCATGCCAATCGGTGCTAATAGAATTAGCCTTCTCTAGTGCACACAATTTGCTAATGTGAGAGTTTCTCAACATTGTCACTTACACTTTATAACCTATTTGATTACCGATTACAAAAGCAAAAGATAATTCATGTGGCATTTTAACAATTAAACAATACTCAAAGGTTCACAAATTTGATGCTAAAATTTGCCAAAACATTGTGCACATGAAAATAAATCCTGTTTGTATGTCCTACAAATGTACGCTTTAAATTCCATATTACATACGGTCTTACTCTACAAACGTGTTCTCATAAGAAATACAGACCAAGCACATTAAATGATTCATGATCATCCTTTGTACAGAATAAATGATAAACTTAAATGATAAATGATTGTATTATAAGTGTGACAGGAATCTCCATGAATCCATGCAAAATCTCAGAGTTATGCTATGGAGAAGGATTTTGCAGTAACGGCCCTGTGAGGTCTTGAATATCCAGTGGGAACAGCGATAAAGCCTCTGCGCTGACTTACTCCCACTCTATGGTATCTATCTCTACTCCTGTATCTATCTACCCACTGGATATGTACGTAGGCTGTGCATCTGTATCTATCTTTGCATCTATCCATATATCTATTTGTCCATCTTAGTTAATCATGCCCCTTCTCTGTTTTACATTTGCCCCCCCCCCCCATAGCTTCCAGCATTTTCTTCCCTCATTCTTTCTCCACTTAGCTCCATTAGAGGCAACCATTCTTGCCCTCCATCCTTAAAAGCATGTCAGTCTCTCAGATTTAAAAATGAATCATGCCCAATATCACTAAGCCACAAAAGGGGTACACACACACATAGAAAACAAACCAAAGTGCACAAAATGCTTAAAAACAATGCCCCGGACTTATCAGTATAGAATAATATTCTGAAACACCAGTAAGGGATCAACACATTAAATGATGTGAATCGCTTTGTGATGTTAGTGATTGACTGGAGGAGTGGAGATGGGAATGAGGTCTGTGAGAAGAAGGAAGGGCAAAAGATGCCTGAAACAGCAGCTCTGACCTTTTTGTGTGTGTGTGTGTGTGTGTGTGTGTGTGTGTGTGTGTGTGTGTGTGTGTGTGTGTGTGTGTGTATGTCTGTGTGTGTGTGTGTGTGTGTGTGTGTGTGTGTGGGGGGGTTCTACCGCTGAGGGATTTGTGGCAGAGTGAAGAGATTTGGGATGCTCTGTTATGTGTGATCCCACACTGTGTTGCAGTTCTTGCACTACTTTTAGGTCATCACTAAAGAAGCCAGTCGGGTGAGAAGCCCTGCACTCCTTGGGTAATTATATGTAAAATCCCTGCGAAAAGAGGAGGGGAACTCACTTTCCGTTGGGAGTGAAAATGTGTGAGGTGAAAATAAGATACTGATGAACCGAAAATGAAGAATTGCCCATGGCGAGGTCCATTTTTTGTGGTGGTAATGAACCAATTCTGGTAGGTACCCAGGGTACACTGTCATTTTGTATTAGACTCTTATTTTCTAGGCATCCAAAAACTTTGCTGAATTAGTTTGTTGATTATTTATAAAACATTACAAAACACTCAATCTACTCATCAGTGAAAAAAGCTATAAATCACAGCACTGCAGAATGTGTGTGAGTATTTGAGAGAGAGAAAGAGAAACAGACAGAGAGAGAGAGTCAATCAATGTCACAACTTGATGTTGTCATATCCATATCACTGTGATAAGTCATTTTGAGAACTGCTGTGTGTGTGTGTGTGTGTGTGTGTGTGGTATTTCATCAAAAGCCATCACGAGGTTAATTTTCTGCATAGAGGCTAGTGACACTGTAATCTTAAATCAGCAGCTGATGGTTTAAGCTATCATCATATGGATTGTCTGCATTGCCGTATGAATTAGCCTTGACCAATACCTTATTTCAATTTTTCTCCCATGGTCATTTAACAGCTTACCAAATTATCACAGACCTCCAACTATCAGTATATTATTTTGTAGCAGGTTGAGCACTATTCATGTCACTGTTAACAATTTTGACTCAACAAGGCACCAAGTGGTCAATGAAGAATAGCCTGATGAGTCAGTTTAGCAGGGTGCAGACAGTAGGACAGTGGACAGTAACAACAAATACAACATGTTTAAATACAGAGATGATCTTGCATGCCACATAAATCACTTTTAAAACAAATAATGTCACCCAATCATAATGATCACAGACATTTAACCTTCATTAGGAAAATTATTTTGACATTGGATAAAGTGCAACAGATAGAACAGTAGGCCTAACAGCCTAATAATTTTAGCTCACCAAATCATTCCATTTTCAAGCTGTTTTTGTTGCGACCACATGTATGCTACTTCTCACAAAACCCCTCTCATTGTCTGAAATGAAATCCCTGCAGATGACTTTGAAAAAAGGATAGATTTTGTTCAAAACAATGAATAAATTACTATTCATTCTTAAAAGAGACTAGATGATGTAGAGACTGAACAAACAGTTTTGAGATTTTAATTCTGATCTGAAGAATGAAGCCTAAAGCGACTGGGAAAAAAAAAAAACTACTTATACACTCAAGCCCCCGCCTCCACAAGTAGCCCACTATAACTGAATCCAATCCACTGAAATCGTGGCCATGTTTTGGTGGAAACACTACTGAGGGGTAGAGGAGGGGGCACAACAGCGCTCTAGGATTGGCCGCGCGCTGCTTGTCAGGACCGGAGGAGGCTGGGAAGAAGGGACTTGTGTGTAGGCCGACTTGGAAGTAAAACACGCACAATCACTGCATCAGATACAAATGTCCTGTCGAGCGAGACGCTACGCATTCCACCGGAATACTATGTGTCGCTGGACCGCGATGACATGAGAAACAATAGCGGATGTTCTAGAAAATGCCGTCCTGAGCGATTCATTTTGAAGTCGCGCGAATGCCGCATTTCTTCTTCGCTCCGTACCTGGCAGCTGGCGACAATAACAAAAACAGCACATTGTGTTTCAAAAGAGTGGACTGTTGCTGTACTAACACTCAAGGGAACAAAATACTTCGCTGTACCCGGCTGACAATATTTGCAGTGGGCTATTTTCTTTGGTTAGAAGCAAGAGGCCCAAACGCGTCTTCAGGTTGCAGTGTTTAATGCTCTTAGCACATGCTAACGTTTCACTTGAAATTGGTGTCAGGATAAGTGGACCCACTATATGCAATAGCAACGGGCACTCATTTGAAACTTGAGTTGAGTAATGGTAACATCTTAATTTAGCCCATGCGTAAGCGACTAACTAACGTTAAGCCCACGTCATGGTTTTGTCGAATACAGTTTAGAATTGGGCTACTCTTAGGGGTTAAGTAGCAGAGAAGAAAGAGGCACTTGGCCAAGGCTATTTAGTGTGGGGGAAAACCCTAATCCTGTGCTTCGTAGAAGCCTTCACCATGGCTACCTAACTTCATCACTAGGTCGAATCCTTATGACACTTGACTGCTTATTTCCCAGAACTCTTCAGTGTGGTCCCCAATGCGGCCCAGTGATGTGATATCTGATTCGAATATCGGCTGACTATTTCATTAACCACAACTAACGGCATAAAGTGAAAAGCAGGCATACTAACGTGTGTGACAACTGTAGGCCACAGCTGTTGCTGAGAAGACTCAGTCTATGTGACTGGAGAAAATAAAACTGGACTGAATAGGCTAATAATAGGCCTATTTTTACTAGGCTTCCTTCCTGTCCGAGACCTCGACATGTACAGTTAATCCTCCAGTATGCTTGTGTGCAGTGTTAGGACTTACAAGTTGTAAGTGGACTATAACCGCCTAGAAGAAAGCTCATAGGCACACTCCAATCACCCAGTCTGTGATGAAGATGAGACAGGCACCACCTGATGCTGAAGGGCGCAGATAAAATGCATGGAACGGACTCAAATACAACAGCTTGATAAGCACTCTCCAGATGGGTCTGTTTCTGGCACACTCACCATCATAGCTCTGATTGAATCTGAGGACACCCCCCCTCCTCCTCCCACTCCAGCGTTGTTGTGGACTCAACGTCACTTCCTGTCAGGTAGAGTTTCCATGTATGCTCTGTCCATCCATGTGGGTCTGGTCTTATACATTAACCTTTCACTGTCTGTAACGTGAATTATGTAGATTAGAAGAATTTACATCAATAGTGTTTAATCTCTGTGTAATGATCACATGGTTTCAGAATACATCAATCTTATTTTTTTAGAGGAATTGCATTGCTTACATTTATTATTTAATCCATAAAGTCTTTGCAGTCTAAACTGAAATACTCAAATGTACATGTTGTTCTCAGATCTTTAAAAAGAGTGATATACCACATCCCATTGACTCTCCAAAAACATTCGATGTGTGTTCTAGACAGCAGCACCAGACATGATTGCCCACCCTGTCTTGGATGTGCTGTGCCTGTGTTGCCACAAACAAGGGCACTTGTATCAGGAGCAGCTGTAGATGGCTCAATTGATTTCTCTGTGAAAGCTGCTTGGCGTGAAATAAGTACATTTCAGTCAGCAATGATTGCAGTGTGATCACTGTAAATGTTACTGCTATGGCTGCTGACGGGTGGGATGATAAGCCCTCCCCTTTTTTTTTTCTCTCCCTCTCTTGTCTCTTGTCCAACCGCCTGATTTAAAATGAGGCTCCTTGACCCCTTGACCTATCCTGTCTCCAGTGCAGGCACTGATGATTACAGTGTTTTAGGCAAGGATCACATTCATGTTTTCTTAGTGTTTGTAAAAAGCATCCCTTTGTGTATGGGTAAATTCTCCTGTAATATGCCTTAATTTGTAGTCCAAACTACGCTGCTTGTTAGTGTATTGTTAGTCTATGAGTTACTGACAGATTTTCACACAAAATGTTCAGATTTTTCAGTGTTCATCAGTCTTTGTGACATGTAGGCCAAGCTCAAATGGTATTTCCCATATTTGTGTCCCAGCTCAAATGGTATTTCCCATATTTGTGTCCCTTCTCTGTTGCTCTGAATGACAGTCAGTGGAGAAAGCCTGGTATTGCACTTGACTCAGTCAGACAGTGCCTCTCTTCTTATTCTAATAAGGGATGATGTCGTACAATATGTCTATTGTTCTTCCTTGCCCAGCTCCACAAAGCTGACCTTTGTTTTGAAGTAAACCCAGACCTTTCACGGTTTATTAGTATCAACAATCCCACTTGGGACCATTTATTGACAAAACAATGAATCGACAGAAAACCTACTCTACACTTTTGTTCCTTATTGAATCAGTCAATTAAAACTTTATCTTTGCTAAATTCATTTGATAAGACTTTAGTGTTAGAATTGCCATTATTATGGAGGAGATTGCATTGCAATGAGAGACCTCACAAAGAGTATGGATCTTGTCTATTTAAGATGGCTGAAAATAAATGTCCCAAGGGAACAGATTTTTTATATAGGCCAGTAGTGAGTCAGATTCTCATGCACCCAGACCAAAGCCTGTCACAAAGGCACAGGGAAAGGCATGTCAGGTTTAGACGCAGAAATTTGCAAGCCAAATGTAGAATAAACAGATTCACTTGTTTAGAATTTTGGACACGACATTGATGGTGGAAGGACAGCCAGGGCTTCTGCATTGCGGTCGAGTGGAACCAACTGAAGCAGAGATGGCCTTTGGGCAGACAGCAGGTTGGGGGATAGCTGATTACCGACAACCCCCCCTCCTCCCCTCTGCCATCCCGCAACCTCAGATTCAGAATCAGCTTAAGAGGGGGTTTACTTAGTAAGCCCACTGGTACTTCTGCTGGCTCTTTTCCTCCCCCAAATTGCTGCAGCGGAGATGCTAGGGCAATCACTGGAACGCCAGTTCACCTAAACCTGACACCTGCAACTCCCCAGCCAACTTCTACCATGCATAACCCCCCCCCCCCCACGCTCACATGAACAGAGAAAAAAGGGGGGTCAGAAAGAAATCAAAATCGCAATGTGAGCGGGACGAGTACTAATTCCCTTCTCCAAACACCTCGCCAACCCCCAGCCCCCCTCTAGAGGATAACAGCACGTCAGAACAAGTGTGCCTCTTAATGCTTTAGTGTTCATTAGCTGCAACGGCATGCTGCCTCCCTATGTAATAAATGGCCACTTACACAAGCAGTAGGGCTGTTTTGTCACTTTAATTTCTCATTAGTTTTTAATGCAGGAGGGCTGCACCTAGACAGGAGTTTGTGGTGGTGGTGGCGGAGGCGGAGGAGCATGGAGGAGGGGGAAGGGGTGTGATGGTTGTGGATGTGCGTGCTGGGGAGTATCGAGCAAGGGGTTCGGATTTGGCTGCACTTCCCTGACCTTCCCGCAGCAGGCGAAGCTGCACGAAGGTGTTGGGCTTCCAACGGCGGTAACCGAGGAGTCAATTAGCCTGCTGCCTCGCCGCTGCTCCGTGTTGCTTTGAGAAGAGAGAGAGGAAAAAAAAGAAGGGTGTGAAGTGTTTTCCACACCCAGAGCGCATCGACCTACTCGGCGCTGGAAAAGGTATTGACCTGCTGAGATGTGCCAAGGTACAGTAAGCCAGCCACCTCGAGCCCCTATTTTGAAAAGGACACCATCTGACCCCTGGGGTGCAAGGAGAGAATGAGAGGATATGAAGAGTGACGTCTCTCTCTCTCTCCCTCTCTCTCTCTCGTTCTCTCTTTCATTTAGTTTTCTCTTGTTTTTTTCTTCTGTATTCTCTCGTTCTTACTGCTCTGTTCCCTCTCCTTGGTTTGGTTCTCATTCTTTTATCCTCTCTTTGCCTGATGTTGGACTTAGAATGTCTGTTGTGTTTCTCTTAAGCTCTTTGTTCTCTCTCTCTCTTTCCCCTTATGTTTGTACTCCAGCCCCCCCCCCCCCCCCCCCCGTCATGTTTTGACAGACCTCCTGATCATGGCGTAATATAGCCACTGAATTCAATCTGAGATGTCCACATTTCTGTGTCACGCCAACTGCCACAGAGAATGGTTGCTTTTCTTCTGCTTGGTCACTGAGCCGCTTGTCTCCAACCCTGATGCATGGTGTGAAAAGTGATTGACATATCTAAGGGGCGAAACCATGTCTTTCCTACACACAAAATGATCCCGACTTTTGTAATTGTGTAATTGCTCCTGCTGCTGACTATTCAAGTCAACGCCTCTCCACCTGATGCAACTCAATTTGACTTCTTATAATGGCAGGCACTGATCGGAGGACTAAATTGTGCTATATTAGTGGGATACATCCCTGATATTGTTGTGTGATTGTAGTGAGTGAATTTCTGATTAGCCTTCTTTGTGGTCACACCTGAACACCTTTTCAAAACTTGACTCGTTCTTAGACGTTCGTAGACATGTTCTTTAGTTGATTGGCAAGCCGGTAATGCAACAGTGGCTACCAGAATCAACAATAGGGGAGCTATGTGTGGGTTGGTGTGCCTGTTGGCCTGGACAGACAGGCCGTGATTGACTGCTCTCTCACAGCATCTGAATCACTGACAGACACATAGATATCGCAGATACAGACCAATCACTCACTGATACCGGTGCCACTGGGGAAGCCGGAGTCGAACAAGAAGAAGCGTCCTGCTGGTGTCTCTGAGAGAAATGGGCGGGTAGAATATGTATGAGCCTGTCATCACCACTTCCCATGATTCATCTGTCAGGACCGATAGGAAATCACGCCATCACCGTCTGAGTGCACACTCGTCCAGAGGAAACATGCCTGTGTTGATTGTTCCGCTAAGCCTGTAGTGGCAGCGCAATATTTGCTTTTATTTGTTTGTTTTTGTTGCCGGCTATTCTCTCCCTACATGAGGTGATGTCCTTTTTTTGAAGTTTTTATGTTTTTTTCATTTTGTGGGAACATGGATGTTGTTTCACAGATGGCGAGGGGATTTCAGACACATTTGTGAATATCTAGTTGAGGTAAATTAAGTTCATCATGCCTTAAAAAAAAAATAAACAAGAAAAATCTCATCATTCCATGTGCATTTACGTGTTTTAGATTTCTGTTTTCCCTTGAGCTCCAGATGTTCCTTGGCTCGACTTCAACTTGGCACAGTGAGAAAAGCTTCATCGCAAGCAGCAGTAGCCTAATACATCACATCCTGCAAGTTGAAGGGTTTTGAGGTATAAGTTTCCAACAGGCTTTTTAATGGTTTCCGCTCATCGGGTTTAGTGTGATGAATTGAGCCGATTCCAAGCTCACCGAGAGGTCAAGGTCTGGATAACTTTGTCTCTGGATTATGTCGAGCCAAAATCATATTTTTTTGAGATCCTGCTAATAGTAATTTAGTAATTTAGGCTGATAGTGAGAAGCAGACCGACCACTGACAGCATTAAACCAAAGTCGTGGGATTTAGCTGCCTCGCGGCAGGGAAAGGCAACACAGGAAAGGAAGGGCTGGATTTCACCCGATCTCCTGCTGGGTTGGCTAATGTGATGTGTAACGATAGCATGCACAAACAAAAAAAAAAGCCCTGGAATGGTCCCTCATTGGGAAAAAAGTCTCTGCATTTCACTCAGATTTTTCATTACTGGGGATTAAACAGGGACTGAATCGCAAGGCTTTTCTTTTTTTCATTGTGGTTGTTGCGAAGGTATTGGAAAAACAATTCAAAGCCAGCGGATTAGGAGAAGTTGGCATGCTCGATATTCACAATTGTCAAGGAAAAAGCTGGGGGTGGGTGTCATGGAAATGCATGAAAGTTTTGAAATGTGTCAGACAGTGATTTGTTATTTGCCTCAACTTTCTTGTTCATGAGCAAGAAAAGGAAGGGTTGGATGTGAGAAATAGAGTTGGGATGCTATTGAAATGTCTGATTCCTCCACTATGAATTATGCTATTGTATTAGGCTTTTTTTGCCGGTTTGTTTTTTATGTTAATGTTCATGGCATTATGAAGTGTATGCATTGATTTTGCATATTGATCGAGGGCGGTATCTCACTTAAAGCTATCACCAGCAGGATGCCCAGCAGATACACCCAGGAGAATCACTTTAAAGCAGCTCTCCTCTCTTTGCCTTTCCTTCTCCTCTCTCTCTCTCTCTCTCTCTCTCTCCCACTCTCCCTCTGTCTCTCCCTTCCTCTGCTCTCCTCTTTTCTTTGACTTTGTTACTCTCTCCTCCTTCTCTCTTGCATGCTGGAACGACCTTCATCATGAAAAATGGATGCTCATCTCCAGGGATAAATCCCCTTCTGCAGAACTCATAAATAAACATCCTCATATTCCTTCTGAGAGTGGCAAATTTAGAAATGGCTGTGCTAATGACATGCTAGAACATTTGGTAGTGTGTAGTGTGTGCCAGGCCAAAAGCTCCAGGCTTGCCTCCACTGATGCTGAAGGGAAAAGAGAGAGAGAGGGAAAGAGAAAGAGAGAAAGAATAAGAGAAAGAGGGAGGGAGGAATTTGCACGAGATGCTAGGGTGAGAGAGAACGAGAGAGAGATATAGAAAGAGAGAGAAGAGTGAGGAGGAGAGGAGTGAGAAAGAGGATGAGATCAACTAAGAGAAAGAGGAGAAGAAAAGCGAGAGCAAGCGAACGAGTGAATGGGTGAGCGAGAGAATGAGAAAGGAGGAGATAGGAGTCCAACAATGATGAATGTTTCTTTGGGCTGTTTTTATTACTCCTGTTCCATTGACACCAAAGGGAGGCCTTGATTAATTACCCTTTTTGGATCGGCATGGGCCCTTGTCCCTTTTGACTACAAACAGTCTGCCTCATCCCTGAGCCTTTTGTAAACATTGCGAGGGGGGTTGAGGATTTGGGGGTGGGGGATTACATTATCTTTTCAGATGTTTTCATACAGTGAGAAATCCAACGGAGTTTGGAGACTGGAGGGGGTGTTTAATCAGGGCAACATCTGAAAGGTCCCCATCATCTCCTGGAGGCTAGTTCTCAATTTGTTTACACTGTTGCAGGTGAATAAAGCTGAATAAATGGGCTGGAGGTGTCAAACCACTCCGTGGGTATGCCGCGGAAAAGCGGGTGCCCGGGTAGGACCTCAGGCGTCAAAAACTTTGTGTTTTGAGCTAGCTCTGTCAGTCGGGACTGTCGCCATGGCGCCAAAACGTCATCCCATCTCTCTGAAAATTAACGAGACGGCCTAGTTTTGAGGGCTTTGGAAGTGTGCTGATGGGTGGGCGGTGGTGGGAGGGTGATAGGCAGAGGTAGGAGGGATTGGTTGGCAGGCTTTATTAATTGCTTTGAATTGCCATAGAGGTCGAAATTCATCTTTTCCCCGAAAATGGCATGCATATTTCATGATGACCTCTGGCAGTCGGTGGGTGTTCTCCAGCAAACTATTAACTGCAGCTTAGCTAGGACCCTCGGCTCAGAGCGAAACGCCAACTCTGCCCTTCTAATGTGAAGCTCCCACTCACAAACCCTCTTACCTCCTACCTACCTCTCAAAATAAATACTTCTCCGCATGTTAACAACAGTCTGAGGTAAGATAACGTGAGATGGAATTAAGTCCACACCCTCTAATCAATATGTTTTCTTTGCATTTATATTTGGTTAAGTGTTGCTCCTTCTCCTTTTAAAAAAATCATGGTGTTCTTCCCTGTGTAATTGGGGTCTTTTCTAATCTTTGGCTCACGGAACGAGTTTGGCTGCAGGTGGATATTGAGAGATGACTCTTCACCTCTCGTTCTTACTTTCCTCCCCCACTCTGTCTTGTCCTCACCAATGCTCTTTGGAAGCCTCTCCTCCCTCCCTTTCTCTGTTGAAGTGCATAGACTGGTTGTCGAGTGCATTTGCAAACACGGCTTTAAGTGGCAGCCGCTTTCCACTGCCGCTTGGTAGCATACGCGCCAAACACGTCGAAAGCAAAAAAAAAAACCCTCTATGCTTTAAATCAGTGCTGACAAGTAACAAACAAGAAGAGCCAACGCTTGTTTGTGCCCTCTCTCTCCCATGAAGGGCAAAGGGTCTCCTATTCCGTTTCATATCTTTTCCGCCTCACAGGGGAGCAATGACCTGTGGCAATTGCTCAAAGTGAAGCAGGCAGCCGGGATCAAACCAGAAGTGACGGGCGCAGTATGCCTTCTCAGGGTCTGTCTGCTCTGGATGGCAGTGCAGGGGGCAATACACAGACCTGGTTTCCATTTGATCTAATGGAAGACCCTGTTTTGACCAGCAAAACCCCCAGAAACCCCCCCCCCCCCCTCCACACACACACACACTCAACACCTCACACTTTTCACACACTTCACACACTTGTGCAATGTAAACGCTTCTGCTGGAGAAGGGGAGTGACGAGGGCCCAGCTGCCACTGCGCATTGCCATGGGCTAACATTTTTTAAATTTAGCACGCTTCCCTATGGGTGCGGCACGTGGGCAGATCTGAGGCACTCTCGCTGTCCCGTCGGTCGTAAAAAAGCAAGCTGATGGGTTACGTGCGAGGGAGCCGCCCTTAATGGACGTTTAAACTTAGTTTGTGCCGGGGAATTGAAGGCGCATGCTCGGGCGACGTTCGAGTTCACGTCAGTTCAGACTGTCGAGGTTGGCACTTAATTTAGATGGACAGCATACCAAACATAGTCTTCCCACAGCGGGCCCTTATGTCATTACCGAAACCTCTGCGGGACGGGAGGGAATTGAATTCATGAGTTGTCAGAACGTTCCGTTATGGGCTGAGCTTCAGGTGATGTTAGGAATAACAGGGAAGGGATTATGTGGAAGTGAACATGACACACGTGCAACGCATGCATGATTGGGCAAACACTGGAGCACACAGGCATGCACAGAGAGTGATATGGACACACACACACAGATGCACACACACAGATGCACAGAAATATGCAGGTACACATATGCACACAATGGTTAACACAAAGATGTGCTTAGACAGACCCTGACGCATAAATGCATACAAGTTCAGTCTTCAGGCTTCAGTGTCGGTAACCTTTCAGAAACATCAGAGGTTTACTCCAAATATTTATTGGTTGTTAAAGTCACTCTAATCTCACCTTAATGCCTCTTTCAGTTGCAGGCATTCCTCTCTGTGTGGGACATCCCCACGTCTGTGTGTGTGTTTGCGTGGGTGTGTGCATGCCTGTCGGATACCCATTAAAATTCAATCTTTGTGTAAGCTATAAAAACAACTCCTGACCCCGCTCCGTCAACATAAAGGCACTGCATGGCATATTTCATGCTGACTGTAAACATTCATTGTCAGGATGAGTTGCACTAATCCTGGAAATTCTCAGTCTTTTTGGCCTCCATGCAGAAATCCCAAAGATGCAGACCTACTTGGATAAGCTGCAGCTCTTTTCTGTCTTTGTCAGGTTTCTGTCTTCATTGCATTATGCAATAGCACTACATTTTAACATTTTCTGCCAGCGATTGATAGTAGAGAAGCTTCCTACATTAGAGGTTGCTTTCCTATTACACTCTTCATCAAGTTAGACTCTAAAAAGTTTATCTCGAGTTGTGTACTCCTTATCCCAGTACTTTCCCTAAACGCCTGGAACCTCAGCTATCTAATCCCATCATCTGTTCTACTGGCCTCAGATGCATATAAAGCAAACAGACCAAATCATCTCATTCCTATTTCAACGATCTTCAGCAGATGGAGGCAGAGGCTAGGCCTAGAGTCCGCACACACAGCACTTGCGTGGGGCAAAGGATGAGTAATGTACCTGAGTGCTGTACGACTCCAAACCAAAAACTGATCTCTTCCATCAAAGTCAACGCTTCAACTCGGTGCGTCAGTTATGTGGGGAATACCACTCAGCAACTCATTGTTCCTCAGCAGTCGGCTGTATATACCTGTGGATGTTTGCCGGAATTTATTGAGCATGCTTTGGTGAATGCTTTTTCTTCCGGATGTTTCCATCTGCCAGCGTGGGCGTGTCTCATACCTCCAGGTGCCCAGTCAGCTAGTCTGCCGCCGCGGCACGCTTCGGTTTTGGCACGACCGACGGCGACAGGAGGGCCGTTAAGCATCCTACCTGAGCCAGCCTGCCTGCTTGCCCACCTCGCTCGGAGCCCGTACTGCAGACAAAGCAGGTTTGTGGGGGAAGAGGACGTCTCCAACATCCATCTCTTTCTCATCCCTTCCCCTCCTCCGTAATGAATTTGCCCCTTGCTTCGGCACTTTTTCCCGCACCAGATTTATGGCCGTGTGGCAGAGAGATAGCTAAGCACCCGTTTCAATTTAGCAGACTTTTCCTCATTTTGTAATGAGCTAAGCTTGA
The DNA here is from genome assembly GCF_046254945.1 of Alosa pseudoharengus. Taxonomy (NCBI): domain Eukaryota; kingdom Metazoa; phylum Chordata; class Actinopteri; order Clupeiformes; family Clupeidae; genus Alosa; species Alosa pseudoharengus. The sequence continues at coordinate 11,489,634 of NW_027468664.1, forward strand.
CCCAATCCATTCCGCAAAATGACCATTTAAAGGTGTGAACGTAATTCTGAACACTTAATCATGGATTGTCTGTTGCATAAACATGAATCTCCACACAGCTTCTTTAGGGAAGATGCATTACCCCTTGTCTGTGTTTATTCTGTTGGGATTTGCAAATGTTTCTTTAGCAATTTACATGAGAAATCTGTGGTGGATTTGTGTAATTGTGGAGATCTCAAGCACGGAAATATTACTGGGAAAGATGGGTTGACGAAAGCAATCTTAAAAGCATGTCAAAATTGTAATTACCTGTCAATGAGCCATCCATTTTTCTTTAATCAGCATAAACTGATGTTGACAGACTAATTGCACTTCACTTGTCTGGTTTAATTTTGTGTACCAGGTATTCATGTCAATGAAGGACATGATTGAGCTCTGGAAGTTGAGGGAAATGACACTTGAAGTGTTTCAAGGGCACAGTATGGGTGACAAAAAGCTGCCATCACAGACATGGCAAATATATTATCACTATGCTATCACCCCACACCACAGTGATGTCTCAGTCCCTCAGAAAATGAACCCCCAAGATCCCAGTGCCTCTCATGGCATCTCTTACCAGTTGTTTTAAAGCCACTTGTTTTTTTCCCCTCTGAGTGTTGTGTTTGTCTGTGATTTGGGACGTTTTTGTGTGTGTGTGTGTGTGTGTGTGTGTGGGGGGGTGTGGGGGTCCGACCCCGGCCTGTCACGACAGCGGTGGTGTTGACATGCAGCAGAGCAGACAGGGCTTTTGTAAATGGATTGGGACAGTAGTGGTGCCTGTGTCATCCGGAGAAATGGTATCTGTCCCCACTGGCAAGACCAGCCCCAGAAATCCACACGCACCCTCAAATGCTCTCACAGTTCACACTGCTCCTGCAGTGCCTGGGTTTGCTGTGTGTGTGTGTGGTTGGGTGCGTGGGTTGGCGGGGGGGGGGGGGGGTTCCTTCCTGTTGTTACTGTGTGTGTGCGTGCGTGCGTGCGCACAAATTTGTAGCCATGTGAGTATGTTGAGACATGGACCAGCACTCCTGTCAGAAATAAGGGTCTTGTTTGCAAGTTGACAGTAGCTGTGGCCATTGATCCAGACTGTGAAAAGCCTGCAGAAGGTACAGTACACAACTTTTTCTTTTATTCTGCACCCCCAACCCCCCACCCCCGCCCCATACACACACACACACACACACACACACACACACACACACACACAAACTATACAAATACAAACTACATAAAATAAATATATAAATACAAACCACACATTTACTTTACTATACGCATCTACATGTTCAGCATTGACATAACAAAAATTACACAAGCATATCTTTATTTTCTAGGTTCTTTTTTCTAACTCATAATTCTTAATAATGGTCTTTCAATAAATTACAAAATAGTGCAGAATTCCAAACATTTCATCTTGTACATTGACTTTACTACATACAAAAGTTACTGCAGATAAATCATTAAATGTTACAGAGAAACAGGATTCACAACCAGAGCACTTTCTCCTTCCACATTTCAAACCTCAGGGTCATGTGTGTGACTTACACTGCATTGTCTGTGTTTTTTTTCTCCTAACAAGCCCACTGTAATTCATAACATATTGCACTGTCATGTTGGATGGTATTTCTGTGCAGACTGCAGCCTGAGTCCAGCAAGAATTTGGGGGTGGCTGTTTCTGTGAGACAGGTCATTATACGTGTTCGTACAAGATGGCAAATAGATAGTGGGTTAGACATTGTCAGATAAAACCTCCATAACTCACTCAACCCAAATGCAACAGCCCCAAAACCCTGTAAGCTTATGCAGCTAGCTGTGTCAGCCATTCCTACACCGTGCTGCGGCCCCTCATTCACTTTCTGTGTGTCTATGTGAGTTTGCACAGATATCAATTTGCTTAAACTTCCCCACACGCTCTCCCCATGGGCTCTTGAGACCAATAGAGTGGGGATGTAGTGATGATTGCTCATCGCTTTAGTGTCAACATGGCGAGATATACTGTACAGCTACCCTGAGTATGGAGTGCCAATGCTCAGCTCTGCTTTAATGGCCAGGAGCACTTAAAAATGCCCATTGGTTTGAGAGTTTATTTTAATGGCCCAACCTTTAGTGAGCACTAACACTGTCTGTCTGTCTGTCTGTCTGTCTGTCGGTCTCTCTCTCTCTCTCTCTCTCTCTCTCTCTCTCTCTCTCTCTCTCTTTCTCTCTCTCTTTCTCTCTATCTCACTCACAAAACTCACACACTGAACAAACACAAACTCACTCAAAACATTTATACACAAAACACTTTCCTTGAACTAAGGCAGACAGCATTTGTCAATATTATTTGACTGGCAAGTGAACAAACAGACTGAGCATTTCTATCTGTTTAAACAGAGCTTGAGTGGGTTTATTACCTATATCGGCACGTATTTTGTACTAGCCCTTTAAATATATTTATGACCCTTTTTGATGTTTTTACTGTGTGTATGGGTACGGGAGATCCTCTGGGCTGGCGTGGCCTCCTGTGTGGAAGTGGTCAGTCAGAGCTGCAGCAGACCCTAGCTGAGAGAGCCCAACAGGACGTGGGCGGTGTGCATGGGGGGTGTGCGTGTGGTAGGGGTTCTCCTTCCACCCTCTCCCCATCTCTGGTCGACCTCATTTAACCTCAGTCGAGCAGCTTGCTTGGTACCCTGATGGTAAACAAGGATTAAAATTAAAAAATGCTCCTTGATTAAAATGCCACTCGCTTCCCCAGAGAAGAAATTAATACTCTTGTGTTGTCTTTTCACACCCTTCTGTGTCCCCTGTTGCACTTTGATTGTTATTTGTAGTGGGATTGCGTATTTTTTGCAGGCTTACTTTCTGGTGCCAGCCAGAAAGAGGATTTTCTACCTTCGATTTGGCCGGCTCTCCGTGGTTGAGGATTAAAAATCGACTCGGGTCAAATGGCTAATTGCAGAAACGCTGTTGTAACAGATAGTGAATTTATTAATATCTCCCGTAATGAGGCTTTTGAGCTGTCTTAGTTTCTTTGGCTGCAGAAGTACCCCCCCCCCAAAAAAAAAAAAAAGACACTCATGCAAAAAGTGGTGGGTCATCTGAAATCATTTCATGCCTACTTAAAATGCTTTCTTCTGCGGTTCATTTGTCAGTCTAATGCACCACTGTGTTACTGGATGCACTTAAGTGATATTCTTCATTCACGGGTCCAAATCCATCTGAAGGTCGAGTGTGAACCATTAGTACTGAGGAGAGGAATGCTTTCTCTGTATCAGTATATTGTGTTTTTTTTTCAGAGGTTTTGGTCCATGTGCTTCATGAATTATTAAAGCACAGGGAGAACCTATTAAATGGGTTGAAAAACTTTCAGTATTAAAAAAAAGTTTGCTGGAGAACAGAAAGCAAAGGTTTATCATTGTTTGAGCGAAATGTTTTCGGCGGCCTGCTGTTTTGAAGTTGGCGTCATAACAAATGTTCAGTTAAGGAGAACACCTTTGTTTTATTTCACTTTGACTGCACTTACTGGCAGTCAAGTCAACCAACCTGTAACTTATTTACTGTCCAAAATGCAATGCCATAAAGAGCAACAGAAATTACCGTGTTGTGATGGCATGCAGCTGTGCATTTATGTGGCGAAGCATGCAACGCATAAATCATAGAGTTGAAAGGAATCTAAGCAGTTAATCTTTTAGTCCAAGTGAACGTTCAGACTAAATTCGATGAACATGTCTCAAGGCATTCTTGAGACACAACGTTCAGAAGATCAGAACTTTCATGGTCACAGTGACCTTGAACACAGTAACCTTTGACCTCCAAAATCTTATAGGTTCATCTTTGAGTCCAAAAATCCAGATTTTGAAGCATGTGCCTTGAGGCTTTCTTGAGATATCCTGTTCATGAGATCGGGAAGGACCGACAACCATACACACGGACAACCTCAAAACATAATGCCTTGGGCCACGGCTATCTTCAGACACACCTTACATTTAAATTAAGGTTTAATTCTGTGAAAGAGAACGGGGATAAAACAGTCATCAAATGTTTTTTCTGAAGTGAAAGTAGACAAGTAGGGCAATCAATAAGAAACTGTTGAAATGCATCCCCAAGGTATATAAGTCTTAGAAAGTCATATTCTTTGCTTGTTGCTTGTTTTTAAACAGCTGTCACTTCCTTTGTTATTTTTGTGGATGACTGCCAGATTGGTTGACATGTTTTGATTTGTTAGCTGTGCTAGGGATGAGAAGAAATATCCTAGATGTGTACAGATTGATCATGGTTCAGTTGACTGATTTGTCTCTCTTTCCCCCTCTCTGTCTCTTTCTCTCCTTCTCTCTCTCTCTCTCTCTCTTTTTATCCTCCTCAGTCTCTCTGAATATATTTTAGATGCTGTGTCTACACCACGGGTGGCATTCTTGACAAATTCCCTGTGAAGTTTTTTGGTTAGTTGAGTTTGTTCTAATATTATAGTTTTGAATACGAGTCTGTTGTCTCTGGTGTTACTTCAGTCTGTAAATGGAACGTGTTCACTCTGTTTCTCCCCTAAACTTTTTTAATCTCACACTATTCTTTCTCTCCCTTATTTTCTCCTCTTCTCTTCCCTTCTTCTCCCAGACTGTGCCATGCGCTACCCTTGCCAGCCTACATAGTCGCCAAGAGGTTGCTCCGCCTCCTGATTCCGTCCTCTTTGCCCACCCCCAGAGGATGCTGGGACTGTGTCGTGGGCGCAGGAAGTTCCTGGCCTTCTCCCTCGCCCTGCTCTTCATCCCAGCTCTCACCTGGCTCTACCTCTCCGTCGGCAACTTCCAAGGTAGCGTGAGGAGAGAGTGTGTGTGTGTGTGTGTGTGTGTGTGTGTGTGTGTGTGTGTGTGTGTGTGTGTGTGTGTGTGTGTGTGTGTTCTGTTTTTGTTCTATGCCTGTTATAAATATTGGCTATATTTGTTTTCCCTCCTGAATATGTTCGATTTTGTTATTTGGTTGTCTGTTCAAATTTTTGTTTGTATTGTTCACACTTAAACTCTCGAACACTCACACTTTTATACATATTGTTCGTTCCCCTTTATCTTCTTTCTACAACATTCAATTTTGTCATGATTAAACCACAACTCAACTTCAATTCCTTTTACACTACTCCTTATTCCCCTTTTTTTGATGGTGGGTATTGATAACTCCTACACTTGGGTCTGACACTGTTCATTTTGTATGGATAGCTGCAGGGCAGCACGGCTGTTGCAGGGTTCTGCAAAGCATCTTGGGAGGGCAGCACGGCTGTTGGAGCAGTTGCGGCATGTCAAGATGTTGGGCCAAGCTCAGTATTATTTAAATGAAATAATGATCCGTTTATCCACTGAAGTCCAATGATCTTTCAAAAACGGGACGATCTGGGAGAGATGCCATTGAGCTCTTTGTTGTACTTCAATGCCGTCTGTGACATTCTGTAGCATACAAACTTGCGACACAAACTGATTTTAACAGTCTCTCCCCGACCCACTTCAAGACACAGACCAACGCGACAATGCTTTAGAGAAAGAAGCTGGTGGATGTTGGTGTCTCTTGTGGGTTTTTAAGGGGGTGGGGGGGGGTGGGGGGTCATTCCATATCAAACCACCCAGAGGCTGACAGGTCACGCCCTCAGAAAATTAAAAAAAAATCACAGGTGCTTCTATGCCAAACTTATGGAGAAATCTCAAAGTCTGTATTACTAATAGTTTTAAAACTCAGCTTTATGAAATTGAAATTTTAAGCATTTTGGTCAATAAACCTTTTTGCCGAACATTCATTGCTTTTTTTGATATGGCAGGCACAGCTTTGAAACTTTATGACCAGGACTACCTTTTTCAGAAACACCTCTTTTGAGAGCTTCTCATTCAAACAGTATTCTAGACCAGTGTTTTTCAAAGTGTGGTCTGCCAGCTATCCCTAGTGGCCCGGGAGCAGATGTGGTAAAATATCATGTTTTATATCAATGTTTCTTAAACTACCTATGCACGATTTTAAAGCAAAGTTGTGAGTCACATTGATGTTTGCAATATTGAACCAACTTGCATGTCAATTCAGACAGTATAAATTTAATTGCCTGTTTAATAGTCCTGACAGATTTCAAGAAGCTGACTGTTTTGTGACACTACCTGTGTAGCAACGTCATTTGAAACGTCAGACATTATTAATGTGACCTTTAAAAGAGAATGTGGAATACAATTAGCTTACTAGTAACATAACTAGCCACTATTTTGGATGTGCTCAAATTGGATGTTTTGATGTGGAATGACCCAGATGGCATTTCTAGATTTCAGTAAGATCATTTAAGCTATTTAAGCAGTAAAATAATTAATTTCTTGTGTTGTGTAGCTTATATTAGTTACCTTAACATGCTACACAATTTGCCTATGTGTGAACCAAAACTGAAATGAATAAAATCACACCCATAAATGGTGGATTGAGAGAAAGTGATGTGTCTGCTGGCCGGTTCACACCAGAGTAATCGGCATGCACTGTAAGGCTGCAGTGACTATGGAATTAAAAGCCTGTGGTGTGACACACTGATTCAGTTGTAGATTATTGATCTGGACATGAGGCTTTCCCCCAGCCCTCTGAGGAAATCGGGAGGGGAGGGTGGGCGGGTATACTACTACACAGCTACACAGCATAGCACAGCCTGGAGTCAGCGCCAGGAAGTTGATTTCTTCTGTTGTACCTACTTTGATATTGTATGCATGAGTTACTGCACCTTTGTTTAACCTGAATGCTTGCTCACCACGATTCAGAGCCAACAGTCTTTTCTGCAGAGCGGTGGTTAATGACTTAAAGATTAGGGGGAAAAAAATCGTTCTGCCTCTAATTAATAATTGTGATTAAAGTAGCAGTTTTAGATGAGAGGCCTAGGTCACCATAAAAACTCCTCCCTTACTTTCCAACTGAGTCTATTTGGGAACCCAAAGCCAATCCCAGTGAGGCATGCAAAGTAATTATTTGACTCAATAGCTTGCGTCCCTTTCTTTTATATAGAAGTCCTTATTTAATATTTTGGGTGAAGGGGGAAAAAGAGGAGTGTGTGTGGGTGGGGGGGGGGGTTGAGTGGCATAAAACATATTACAATTTGAAAGGGAAAAATGAAGCAATCCTAACATAAGCTCTGAATCTCTTTCCAGCCGTCACCCAGCCTGTCCAATGTTTGTGTGTCTTATCACATTCTGTTTTCCTAACTTGGAATAGTTGTTGATGCCGTCGCTTGATTGTTTGCTTGAATGTCAGGCTGTCTCCCCCCCGACATGTTTGGGTTGGCTGAGGATTGTGTCATATTTATGTAGAGATGGAATGCAATGAATACGATATGATCTCTGCCGCCGTAAATGCAGGATTATGACCTGAGAGTTTGAAAGGTCATGGGGAAAATAAAAGCTTGGGGAACTGTCAAAGAAAGCCCACATGCGGGAAAACAATGATAAGGTGAGGGGGGGGGGGTGGAGAAAAAAAAAGACCAAATAGACTTTTTCACTCCACCGCTTGGAAAATGCAGTCACAAGCACTGTTGACTGGTGGCCCTTGCAAAGCTAATTGGTGTCAAGTAAGACTAATGGCGTCGTCGCCGACTCCACACTAAGCCTTTCCTTCAGCATTTGCACTTTTCATACCTCTGACTGAGCATGGAGAATGCTCGTCAGAGCAGAGGACACCTCCAGCAACGGGGCTCAGCCACACGCCACACAGTCACCCTGGAGAATGGTCTTTCTCATCATTCACACTCACACACACACACACACACACACACACACACACACACACACACACACACACACTGGACTAAAAGCAGAAGGTGCAGGTAGAAGAAGATTAGGTGAGTGCCTAGGTGTTTACTTAAAGCCATGTGGTGCTCCTTCTCTCCTGAGACTTCTTTTCTTTCCTCTCCCGCATCACCCTCTCGCTCCCCTAGTCTCAGTGTGTTCACTTGATCCGTTTGATCTCGTATGCATAGCTGGAGAGACGGGGCTGTTGTTCTCCACCCCCAGGTCACGCAGCTTACAAACAGGCAGAGAGGAGCCTGTGAAAGTGTCATTCTGATGGGGGGAGATTCCATCATCTCCCCATCTCTCTCTCTCTCTCTCTCTCTCTCTCTCTCTCTCTTTCCATCTCTCTCTCTTTCTCTCTCTCTTTGCCCATCTCTCTCTCTCTCTCCGCCCATCTCTCTCTCTCTCTCCTCATCTCTCTCTCTCTCTCTCTCTCTCTGCCCATCTCTCTCTCTCTCTCCGCCCATCTCTCTCTCTCTCTCTCCTCATCTCTCTCTCTCCATCTCTCTCTCTCTCTCTCTCTCTCTGCCCATCTCTCTCTCTCTCTCTCTCTCTCTCTTTCCATCTCTCTCTCTCTCTCTCTCTCTCCCTCTCTCTCTCAAAGGAATGGATTCCCAGAGGAAGCTACAAAGAGCTGACAAACGGCGGTGTCTCTGAGCTGTCAGCCACGCGCTGCCAAATTTGTACAAATTGAGTGTCACTCCGGCGACAGAGCAGAAGTAAATTGAGTGGGTATTTGCCTGATCAGGAAGAGTAGGCCCTCAGCCCTTCAGTGTGTTAATTGGGCGTTTCTCGCAGAGCCGGGTAGTTTGTTTAGGCCTGTGAGACGTATTTTTATTTTTTTTTGGATAGGAGACGGTGAGACGTCGGGAAATGCGTTGCAGCAGCCACCCTGCAATCTTCTCCTCAGATGATGTTTGCATTACATCTACAAAAGGAATCTCTTCTCTACCATTCTATCTTGCCTCCAGATCAATTGCTGTGAAACCTGCAGGCCTAACCTTTACATTGGTGACAAGAGAGAGAGAGTGAGAGAATGAGAGAAAGACTGTGATTTGATGGACAGTTTGTGACCTTTCTGGGGTTGTGAGCGCTCGTCTTTGTTGAAAAGCTCATTATTGAGTGCAGCTGCTGTAAGTACATTGCCACTCGCTCAAAATAGCCCTGTTGCTATCTTGGGTGGCTTGCACCAGTTCCCACATTGCTGCGTCGGTTTCTCAGAGTCTAGATGAAATGCTACTTATTACTGTCTTTCTGTGCTGTAATATTCAGTAGTTCTGCAGTAAGCCTCAATTTGCTGACCTTGTTGAACTGTGTGTGTGTGTGTGAGTGTGTGAGTGTTTGCGTGTGCGCATCCCTGTGTGTGCGTCTTGTGTTCTTATCAGTCAGCATGGCTCATCCCACCATGCCCCATCACTCTGTTCCAGTAACCTACAAAAAAAACCTGCCTTGTCAAAAAAGTGTGTGTGTGTGTGTGTGTGTGTGTGTGTGTGTGTGTGTACACGTACGTCTCCCTCATGAATATGCATTCCCATTTAGAGCCGTCAGGGAAACAAAGCATCTCTCTCTCTCGCTCTCTTTCTTTAATTGGGACACTGGTTTTTCGCATGCAGACCTTGTTCAGCTATTATTGGGGCCAATTATCTTATAGGGAGAATCCGCAGTGTGGAGAGGGCCCTGTCCCTGCCCATTTAGCTGTGCCGAGAAGCATGGAGATGTTGAATGGCGGCTTGCAAAAATGGTGATGCAACGCAACTCTCATCTCCTTCAATTCCCACGCGTCCATGCAGTGGCAAATGTCATCGCCTCCTTCTTAACTGTCTTTACCCATATGTCTCTGTCCTCTCTCACTAGTTGAGTTGAGAATCAGAGCTGATTTAACCTTTTTTCATGCCAATGAAACTAAACCTCGCCTGGCACAGCTAAACCTTGCCTGGCACAGCTAAACCTTGCCTGGCACAGCTAAGTCTCGCTGAAAATGGTGTGCTGCCTGAAGCCTCATTACAGTTGGAAAATCTCACACCGACCACCCGAGTAACTCTCTCATTTTGATTTCCGAATCACCCACACTTGACACTTTGTGTAATAGATTTAATAGCAGCCATGATGGCCTAGCAACATCGGTTGTATACCTGCTGCACATGAGATTTCCCAAACTTTAAAGTAGGCCACTTGCTTTGTTGACCCGCTATGTGTGGCTGTTCACCAAAGCCAGCTGTGGGGGAGCGCTTTTTTAAGCGTGCATGTTTGTAATATACACGCAACCAACTCTCCACGGACGGGGCTTACAAAAGTCTGAAGCAATTAATTATAAACGTAATGCAATGTAATTGAGCACAAATGAGTGGCTTCCGGTGGGAGAGCAGAGAAAGGTCTGGTCTCCACACACTCACACACACACACACACACACACACCACACACACACACCACACACACACACCACACACACCACACACACACACACCACACACACACCACACACACACACACACACACACCACACACACACACCCACACACACTCTCTCTCTCTCTCTCTCTCTCTCTCTCTCTCTCTCTCTCTCTCTGTTTCTCTCTGCCGCTGGGCTGCTGAGGAAGCGGAGTTATTATTAAACTAAAAGCACAGCAGGAGCGGCCGAGGCGCCATTCCAGCACACGCCGCTGCCTGATACAGATGTGTGCTGACACCTCGAGTCCGTGGCCCAGTCATGGAGCCATATGCCACACACACACACACACACACACATACACACACACACATACATACACACCCTTGCCACTGAAGAGCTTCACGATCAGCATTCATCCATCAAAACCAGTGCACACACCTCAAACGATCCACCCACTACCCACTGGGTCTCATGTTCAGACAAGAGGGGGCGACATACATGTCAGAAATGACAAAAGCCCAGCGGCTAAAAGATTTCCGAAAAGCAAACAAGCAAAATGGAACCCTTCCCCTGTAGGGACATGTCACCTGCTGCTACACCACTACACCATTTTGAGAGCCACCGTCTGCAGTGCATGCGCTCACCACATTTTTATTTGATTTTAACCACAGCATGGGGGTCATGTGCCATTGCCCTGAGGAGGGGTATTGGTGCCCGTTGCCATGGGTGCGTGTGCCACTTGATGTAAGGGATGGTGTGTTCACACCGGGCAGATGTCTCCTTGGCAACGTGGATGCGGCACGGCTGGACCATGAAAGACAACGGCAATTAAACCCACCGCACATGACCGCGCCTGACCGCCCAGAGACCAGCGCGTCCAACCAGCCCAACGACTCATGTGGTCAACCGGGCTGAGCCTTTCCAAATGTTTGGCTCTCAGGTTCTGGAACGGGCTCCGCAAATGTGTGCTGTGCAATCCTGATAAGTTCTGGTTTTATTGAATTCTTTTTTACCTTCCTGCTCTGGCTCATCTGCTCACAGCACAGGGAAGGACAGACATGCAAGCTTGCTCAGGCGGTTCATGGCAACAGCCTTGCACTTCTGCACATCTGGCTGTTTTCTAATGGCCTCTTTACATATATACATCATTAAATACATATACCATGCATCCACTCTGTGCAGTATCCACCATTAGCTTATGGTGCTTCCCAAGGATTCCAGAGGGCCGCTCGTGACTGATGGTGCTGTTCCACAGAAATGGCCATGTCCTTAAGTGAAACAAATTTATGCTAATGGTGTCTACGTGACAGACATACTTTCATTTTGTAGTTCCCCATCAATATTGCCGATATTTCTGCTTCACTTGTCTACCATATGGGCGTACCATGCCTCTGCACCCCCCCCCCCCCCCCCCCAATACCCTCAGAATCCAACATGTGAGATTTAATGCTTTATATTTCTACAAAGCGAGAGCAAATCCAATCGCTTTTAAATCCATTAACTCGCCTTATCTCTTCCCGTTAGCTGATTTCAGGCTTTTCTTTTTTTTCCGTTTTGGCTTTTTTTTTTTTTTTTTATGGCTGGGGGAACGTCCAGCCAAATGAAATGGCACGGGCCGTGCCGGAAGACCAGGTGCAACTGCTGCTCGGCCAATGCCAGGGCCAGGGCCAGCGACTGGGCCTCGCTAACAAACGCCTGCTCGGGCCAGTTCAGCGGGACTTAACCCAAAGCACGTCATTCCACAAATGAATCACAGCTTGGCCGAGGCGCACAGCAGAAGGTGCTCTGGCACTGCTGCCCAGGCGGGACGGAGGATGTGGATCCTCTCGTTCGCCCACTGGTTCTTTTTTGGGGGAGGGGGAGGGGTGTGAGGGGTGTGTGTGTGCAGATAGATGAATTTTGTGGAGCGCTGGAGGCATTAGTTTGAAAATGAAACAACACATGGCTTCACACATTTTGCCAGACTTAAGCAACATTCGTGCCGGTCTGTGCCCTGGTAGCAAAGCTTCACGCACTTTGCCAATATCAATATGCCCAAATATGGCAGTGAGCAGTATTTTCTGTTCTGTTATTCTAAGACCCAAATAATGGGTCTTTTGACGGCAGCCTGGTGTTTGCCTTGTGGACTGGAGATGCATTGATTCTGCAGATGAGCGTCACATAATGTGGGTGCAGTTGTGTATGAATGTTTTTTCACCAGCCTAGGGACTTTATGTTGGTAGCCTACTGTGATGTTGGTTGTGTGACTTGAATTTCCTCTCAGCATTTGTTCAAGGCCAATGCATGTGAAAGTATACATAAATACGAATACGAGCAACATACAACATATCAACAGATCATCAACATACGAAGACAACATATCCATTTACATATGAAAAGGGAGCATTCACTAGGCTTGAGTTTGCTTGCAATACTCTGCTTGTGTGTGAAGCATACAGTAAACATCAACTAGCGTATGGCTTGGGGAAGCCATCTACCTAATGTCTAGCAATGATTATGAAACAATAGACACACAACAAATCCTTTGCTGTGCCATGTTCCGAGAGTGCATTGGAGGAAACCGGTCGCTCCTTTTGTTCTGCTTAGAGTTGGCTACACTGCTTTATCTTGCTTTGTTTTTCTGTTTACATCGGTAACAGTGTTCTGTTTCTTGTGCTCAGCTTGTAAACGTATTTACTCGGGTAGATGTACTCAGTTCTTAGCTAACAAGAAATCTTAGGCAGTCTGTCGTCTCTCTGCCGTAAAAAAAGACTTTAGTGCGGGAGTCAGGAGTCCATGCATGAAGAGTGCTAGCGCAAGAACAATAGAGAAGTAAGAACATAAGAGATCATGAGAAAGAACAAGCAAGATTGGAGAAGAAGTGTCACTGTTTATATAATGGCTTACAATTCACAGTAAGAGTTCCATTAAAAATTGCAGAGTGAACAAATTCATCCGTGGACCTCCAGCTGTTCCTAGAAGCCAACCCAAAGCAGTGGAAAAAAAAACTTTTTAAATGTTTCTAGCTCCCCAGGCAGTGCCGCTGAATAGTGGTCAGGGGACCTGTGCTGGACTTTCTCTATTGCTTTTAAAACGGCCGCTCTGGAGGGATGGGGAGCCTTCTCCGGTCCATGTGCTGGCTTGATCTATTCCTTGTTTCCTCCCCTGCTGCCTCTTGCTGAGGTCTTTGTCTGCGGAAGAAAAACACGGTGTAATAAATGTCCGAAGTCCTGGTGGGTCTCACATTTTTTTTCCTCCCTCCATCTCTCTCTTATTATTATTTTTTTCCCATTCTTCACATCTCTCCTGGGCAGAAACTGCAGGCAGACAGCGCCATGGGGTCTTTGGTGTGTGTGTGTGTGTGTGTTTCTGTGGCCGGGGTGTGTGATGTCAGTCTCCTGGAGACCCATCCATTTCCTGGCTCTGATCAATACCAGCAATAACAGCACCGGCACTCTTTGCTTTTCTTGCTGTTGTTTGTGAATGTGTGCGTTTCCTTGTGTGGGACTCATAAGTATGTGTCTGTGTGAGAGAGAGTGCATGTAGGTACAAGTCTGTGTGTGTGTGAGAGAGAGAGAGTTTGTGTGTGTATATCTACATCTGTGTGTATCTGTTTACATACAGGTATGCGTGTCTGTGTGCGCGTATGTGTGTGTGTGTGTGCGCGCGCATGTGTGTCTAAACATATGCATGGTGTTGTGCATTGACCCAGAGCCAACCCCTTGTGTCAGAAGCTGCAGAAGGAACTATCACTTTCTCTCTCTCTTTTTTATCCTTTCACTCTCTTCAACCTTCACTTCCTTCCTTTCCTCTCTCTTACTCTTCCCTACTCCTCCTCCTCTTTTCAGCTTTTTCAGTAGGGAGAGAGGAGATTGACTCACTCTCTAAATTAGAGCTTGTAAATCTGTTTGGCAGCGTGGCTACTGATTGAGCGATTACCAGACTGCAAGGGCATGGAAGGGACTCTGTTGGCCCATCAGACAGTTGTTAAAAGTCTACTGGCAGATGTTTTTTCACTCTCACTCTCTCCACAGTAGGGTAGTGGGGCTCGTCAACTCATAAGTGAGTGACCGGCAGCGTAACTCATTAGCCATCAGAGTGCGCTTGCTGAAACTTGGTGACCATGGTGCTGGCGGTGGTGTATGTGTGTGTGCGCATTCGTGTGTGTGTGTGTGTGTGTGTGGAGGATGTGAGGGACTCGTTATTGGTCCTGATGTTGCTAATGACTCATGCTGAACATGGAGGACTAATAAAAGGCATGAGCAAGTTTCTCTCTCTCTTCCTCTCTCTCTCTCTCTCTCTCTCTTCTCTGTCTCTATTTTCCTCTCTTTCTCTCCTCTCTCTCTTTCACACACTCACACACACACACATACACACACACACACACACACACACACACACACACTCGTGCTCACTCCCATTTTCTCCAACCCTCTCTTTCTTGCTCCATTTCTCTCCCTTATTCATTTTGTTAGCACAGCGTTTTCAGTGGCTCTGGTGCCGCGTGCACACTAAAGAGGCCCGCCTCGACTCTTGCCATGCTAAAAGATTCAGTTTTTGATTGCTGTTGTCTTTTTCAATTAGCCCAGAGAGCCTGCGTGTGGTTCACAGTGAGTGCCACCGCCTGTGCAATTTATGCCACAGCTCTCGCCTCTTATTAGACAGGGCCTCTCCAACCCTTTTAAAAACAGACCTGGCACTTTGGGTGTGATGGTGTGCAGGGCTTATGCTCCTATGAAAGGCAGTCGTGATGTCTGTCTCACTTCTTTTCTCTGATTTGTTTAGAGATATTGAGGGGCTGTTATTTCCACACAAAGCTCTCTGTTTTTAGGCATTCTTCAGTCTTATTTATGCAACAGCAGCGCGAACAGATTTCTTCCATATTATGCTGGCTGAATTATCCTTTCTGCTAATGCTGTTGTGGACAGGCTAAATGTGGTTGATTTGACTATTATGGCAATGCCTGGTCAATTACTGGACAAAGCCAAGAGGGCCACCATGACCGTTTGGGACATTCAGGCCATTTAGTACATTACACTCTTACTCATTACATCTGACTATGAATGTGCAAAATGTGCAGTTTTTTTGTTCTGAATTGTCATCTCACTTGGAATTCATTTAGATTTCTCTCTTTCTTTGGCTCCTCCCTCTCTAGTGAGGCACCTCCCCCTGTCGCCCCTGGAGCCCCAGTCCTCCCCTCTGATTGGTGGAGGCGGGGAGCGGCAGGCTTTGGAGCTGCGCGTGCGCGAAGTGGAGAAGGAGAACCGCGCCCTGAGGAGGGAGCTCAGCCAGCCTCCCCACAGCCCCTCCCACCCGCACCAAACGGGCCACCATGGCAACCGTTCGTCCACACACTCCAACGAGGAAGGCACGGGCGACAACGAGAACCAGCGGGCCGCCGCGGCTGCTGTTGCCGGCGGCAGCAACGGTTCGGAGTGCGCGCAGCAACCTGTGGTTGATAAGTGTGAGGTGAGAATACACACTCAAATGCGCGCACACACACATACACACACCAGGACCTAAACCTGAAACAAAACCGTTCAAAACCTTAACTCCACAGAATATTTACCCCCACGACATCACAAAAGAGTGCACTGTTACCCATAAAGCACCACATTCCAGCCTCAGTACTCTGCTGAATCTATACACCATTTAATCAATGTTTTTTTCAAATTCACTTCAAATTATCTAACTGTACATGACATCTTCATACAGACAAGAAGGAAATTTAAAACTATGAAGAGGTGCTTAATACATCTTATCGAGCATTATGTAACGGCCATAACAATTGCCATTTCCTTGCCCTGTTCTGCTTGTCCTGTTATGGAGCCCAGAAGGGGATCTGCATTGTAGCATATTGGTGCTGCGAGAGGATGGGGCACCAGCTAATCAGGTCAAGGTCTGGCCTTATTAAAGCTCCTTTGTGACTTCCATTAGCATGCTCTGCCGACCTAATTACTATGCCAGTGTGCAAATTAAATATTAACTCTTTATGGTCCGATCTTCTCTCGCATGCTCTTGCACAAAGAACCAAAGAATGGCCATATACCCTGCTTTTCTACTTTTTTATTGATCATCTGAGGTGTTGTACTGCTGATGGCACAAAGCTTTTGTGAGTGTGACTGTAATGCTAATATGTCCATGAATTTTTGAACTAGCTTTAAGATATAAGCTTTAGGTTTTCAGTGGCCTGACCATTTGTTTTTATGGCCACTCTTTGAAGAAATATTCTCCCCAACTCGTGCATCACTCGTATAGTTTTTATGTGCCCAGATGTTGGCTGTGGGGAATAGATTTCATAGCCGCCATTAGGACACAAACAAGCAGCTTTTTAGAGGAGCCCCATCTTTCAAAGCAAACCCCCCTTCCTGCCCCCCCCCTTCTCTCCTCTTTTCTCCCCCCTCTTCCCTCTCCATCTCTTCCTCTCTCATGCTGGTTACCTCTAATCTCTCCAGTCTGATGCTCCAGTGACCACACAGCCCACTCTTATGAAATCAATACGGGGTGTGATTGAATGGCAGACCCAGAACCCAACCCCCCCACCCCCACTCCATGGATTGGCAAGATCAACCCCGTTTGGGGGCTAGCATGAGCTTCTCGCAAGGCTGCCCCCATGTCTGGCGCTCTGGAGAAAGGAAGAGACATCCATTTACCACCTTCCATCCTTCTGTGTGTGGTTGTCGGGGATAGGTTTGAAGAGCAGTTGGAGTCCATGGGAAAGACAGGAAATGTTCCATAGCCCTCCCAGTGGTACTGATCCTAGGTCAGAGAATTTGACAAGTGTCAAACAGTGTCTCACAAAGTGTCAATTTGGTCTTCTTACAAAAATAACACCAAAAATTGGCTAACCACAGCTTTCCAACCATTATGCTGATTTGAGCATTTTCAGTCAGACGACACCTGTGGAGTCACTGTGCTCCAGTTCCGTTGCCTCGGGCCCTAGATTGGCACCAGAGTGGCTGGTGCTAGGTTATCTTGACCCCAAGGCACCCTGGGTGTTGTAGGCTGCAGATGAGCAAGACACACACTGCTGTCAGTCAGATGTGTCTGTCAGCTTTAAGACTGGAGGGCTCTAAGTGCTAGCATGAGATTATATATCAGTCTACTCTGTTAGGATATACTGTAGATGTAATAATGTCATTTTTGTCATTATTATCTCTATTTATTATAATGCTTTTTCAATTTTATAGACATTTCACTGGCCTCCATGAACAGTGTTGGATCAGTCCTTGGAAGTTGGTGTTCAACTGGTTTTTTTTAGCCTGAAGTGAAAGTCATTCACCCTGTGCTAATCCTGAAAAGCCCCGGTGCTCAAAGGCCAGAACTACAATGTGTTACTCAATAGGTTTGAGAGCTAGTTAAGTTACTGTGAGTTTTAGGTATCCCCATCCGTCTTTCCCTCTTTCTCTCTTTCCTCGCGTTCCTCTTGCATCTTTCCCTTCCTCTTCTCTTGTCCTAATTTTCACCCTCTCTGATGTTCTCATTTTCTCTCTCACTCTCTTTTTCCCTCTCTCTCTAATGCTTTCTCTCTTTATCTCTCTCTGCAGACAATCCATGTGGCTATCGTGTGTGCGGGCTACAATGCTAGCAGGGACGTGGTGACGCTGGTCAAGTCGGTCCTGTTCCACCGGTAGGTTGTGTTTTTTTTCTAACACATAATGATTGGTTCATTGACTCACTGTCTCCATAAATTTGCTCATCAATGTCAGCTTAATGTGTCCTAGGAACATTTCAGGCATTCTGACCAATCGGAACTGTAAGATTTTCTTATAGGGATGGGGCATTTCTGTTCATCACACAGAAGTTAGTACTTCACATCACTTAGCAACGAGTGAACTTTTGTTTCAGGTAATTATTATGGAACAAATGATTGTGGTCTAAGTGTGTTGGTTGCTTTGTCACTGCCACTTTGTTATTGTTCATGTGATCCCCGCCTATCTCTTTCACTTTATTTTACTCCCGTCCAGAGAGAGGGGGAGAGAGAGAGAGAGAGAGCGAGAGAGAGAGAGGGTGAGGGAGCGAGAGAGAAGATAGAGAGCGACAGAGAGAGAGAGAGAGAGCTGTGCCACGCTGTTGTCCTTCTCTCCAATCTGAATATGCGGATCTCATGCCAGCCGCCTACTCCCTGTTGCCAGGCAACACCACCCCTATGAACTCTTGTGTTAAAATGGCCCTTAGTCCTCTCTCCCTCTTCAGTCCCATGCTCACCAGCCTCTGTTCCTTGTGCCCCTCGACATCCAAAAAAGAAAGGGATAGAGAGAGAGGGGGGGAGAGCAGGGAAAGTGTGAGAGTGAACATCGGGAAGACAGCGCAAAGATATTGGCTGACATCAACGGAGGCAATTTTAACTTTGTCGGCTGAACAGACAACGGAGATTGATAAAATGCAAGCCACTCAGTTCTTTGCCCGCCATTTCCTTCATGGCCCTTTCATTTGCAGTCTGCAATAAAAAAAAAAATATATATCTGACTCTCTGCACTCCCGAATCTCAGATTTGCAGCCACTCGCCAAATTTCATTAAACAGTAATGCATTCATTTTGGTCAAGCATGAACCATTACCCCCATAAACAGTTTATGCCTTTATGAACAGTGTAATAAATAGTTTATTACTCAGGTAATTACATGTGGCAGAAGATTTAGAGTGCGATAATGAGTCTAGATAATGAGCACGTAAGAACTGAAGCCCTTGATTAGTTGGCAAACTATTTCAGTGCTCAATAATGATTTCAATTTAGCAATTAGGAAACGAAGCGGACATAATGCTGACAGCCAAGCTTCAGAGAGTCTGTGTGCTTTTCCCAAATTAAACTTGATGTGCAGAGAAGAGACCCTGCATGAGGCTACACTGTAATTTACTAGCTGCTACAGCGTTATGCTGATATATGCTCTTTGTTTTACATGCAGTATATGTACAAAGGAAGACATAATGCACACAGATTGCACTCTGATGTTTTTTTTCCCTTTTCCCCCTCACAAACTGAAACACTCTTTGTCTCTCTCTCCCTATTTCTTTCACTTTTGCTGTCTCTCTTTCACTCTCTCACTCACACACACACTCACAGTCAAAATAAATACCTTAAAAACCCACCTATACATATCTGAATAGGTAGAACGGTGCTGATTTTTTATAAGAGCCCTTGAAAGAAAAGAAAAACAGAACAACGAGCAAAAAAAAGCAAAAAACAAAGAAACAAGCAGGCAAGAAACACTGCACTGAAATACTCTTTCTCTCTTTATCTCTCTCCCTTTTTCTTTCACTTTCTCTCTCTCTCTCGCTCTCTCTCTCTCTCTTTCACTCTCTCTCTTTCTGTCTCACACACACACACACATACACACACACACACACACACACACACACTCAGTCAAAATAAATACCTTAAAAACCCACCTATAAATATCTGAATAGGTAGAACGGTGCTGATTTCTAATAAGAGCCCTTGAAAGAAAAGAAAAATAGAACAACAAGCAAAAAAACAAAACAAAGAAACAAGCAAACACTGCTCAAGCGCCCTGCTAGGAGGCCGAGGCTGTGGGCTATGCGTGAGAAATACCTCTGCTTGCACATTTCAAGTGCTTTGGTTGGGCTTTGTTTCCTGTCGCCAAATGAGTGCCAACCCAGCAGGTAAGAGGGTGCTGACATTATTAGTACAACGTACAAGGCGCTTTCCCTTCTTCACCTGATTACCCAATGTGCACTGCACCCTGGATGACTCACGATGGAGTGACCTTTCCCCATGGTAACTGTCTCCTAGCTGCGTGGGTAATGATAACTGGCCCCAGGGTTCGGTATAATCAAATATTTCCCAGAATGTGTTGTCCTCTGTGCAATGCAACATCTTTGAGGAAGGCAAAACCGGTTTCTTTTATCTTTTATTGTCATGTGAAAATATGGGTCTAAGAGTCGCTGCTTGTTGTCTGATTGAAGTGAAACGTGCCTGTATACAACAGTGAAGTTCACCTGAAGCTTGTGTTCTTTTTTCGTATTTCAGACGTGTGTGTCACTTGCTTTGGGATATCTGGAGTAAAATGAGTTTAGACTTTCTGGTTCTTCTGTTTAAAAGCTGTGTCCTTGGTAGAGCCTCTTGGCTGAACTTTGCACTTCTCTTTCCCTGATCAAAAGAAAAGACACATTGATGATTTGTACTGATAATGGGTGACCTAGGAAGGTGTAAAGAGAAATGATTGAAGTGGAGTATTGAAGAACCTTTGGTATAAAGCATGAATGTTTCTTATCTTCTTGGTGTTAGGAAAGAGGGAGATTAACCATTTCATGTTGAGTGTTGCAGGTAATCATTATATTGTAACTTAAAGCTAGACAAGTATGGTTTTTATATGTTTTCTTTGTTATAGCCAACATACATCCATCATTTCACAAGGTTAGCTTTATTTGTACCAATTGTACTGGTATTTGCAAAGCAAGTCTTTTTGCAGTTAGTGTGGTAGTTTTAGACAAAAAAAACTCTATAATGCCTCTTTAATCACCACAATCATTTCTTTATTGCTGCCTGTATTGCCATGTGCATGTCTCAGTTATATTCAGCTTGTTTGATTCCATTGTGGAGTGAGCCTGAAAGCGGTCTCAGGCCTCCTTTGTTGGTGTGCACCTGCAGCTGCTCAAACAAAATGGAGTCTTAATTACCGCCACAAGATAGGAAAACAAACCAGAGCTAAATGGAAGGTGGTGGTGGGGGGGGGGTACACGTTTGCCAAATTACCTCCCTCTTGAAAAAAACACAACTAAAAACATGCGGCTAATAGTGATACATGGCCTCCTGAACACGAGTTCCCATTTAAAATGGGGAGTGCTCAGGTTGTTCTCCTAGAGAGAGAGAAAGAGAGAGAGAGAGAGAGAGAGTGTGTGTGTGAGTGTGTGTGTGTGAGAGAGGGAGAGAGAGCCAGGGCAGACGGTGACAGCAGGTTTAAATAAGACATCTCTGGTGTTGCAGAACTGCAATCTCGGGGCCAATTACCGCAGCCTATTGCTTTTCTTTGGTCGAGTCGGCACAGGGCCTCTGTGTCACTGTACGCGCACGCTCTCTGTAAGGCCCACCGGTCTGTCTCTATCTGTACAGGGCTTCTGAGAGCAGGAGACATGACCCAGAAGGTCAGCTCCACTCTCGCTTCAGGTGGGAAATGTCTAGACCCATGTAAACCTGCTGTTTTTCTTGCGCCTGTGACCTGTTCCTATCACAACATCTGTGTGTGTTTGTGTCGCTTGTGCCCGAAGTGGAGAGGGGAATGTGTCAGAGGAATGTGTCGTGGCGAGCTGGAGGTGAAGTGTGAAGTAAGGTTAAGGTGCTCGCATCATGCTGAGAGATGGTGGTTGAGGCGTGGGGGTGAAGCTGCCATACTAACAAGGGCTGTTGAAATGTTGTGTGTTTTTTCTGTACACAAAGAGTGGGAGGTCAGCCATACTAACCAGGAAATGGTTTTGCCCAAAATAACCAGGAAATGGTTTTGCCCAAACTAACCAGGAACTGGGTTTACCCAGCGGAAAATTATGCATTGTCCTTAGTTTGCACAATCAGTTTAAAGGAAGACATAAAGGGAGACTTGGTAAATGAGAGAGAAAGAGATAGAGATAGAGAAAAAGAAAGCGATGTGACAGGAAAAAGGGAACACAAAAGGATGCGGGTGAGACGAGAATTTTCAAGCTCATTAAACTAATGACTAGAGAGATTGAGCCTCTGGCCAAATTTGCATCAGTTTGCCCTGATAACAGTGAGGGGTTGTGAAGCCTCTCTGCTGGGTGCCTTGTACCTGGGGCACCATAGTATCATCTCTGTACAGGCACAGAGGCTCATCTCCAACCTTACTGGAAATCCCAAACAGACAACCGTGCGATGGGAATCAAACATGGCGAGCCAGCCGTAAGATCAGTCCAGCAAGGTGCAGGTTTACTGTCTTCGATGTTAGATGTGTGTCGTCGTACATGTTGATGTGTACCCTGGAGGTACTATAAAGAACTGGAGAGAGGGAGGAAGTACCACACCCCTTCATTTCAATGGTAGACTAGCTACATGCTAGGCTAACTAAGTTTGAAATTCACTGCAGTCATCCTTTTCAAAATGGTGTTTCACAGGGCTCATTTCTGGCACCATTTAGAGTTCACCAATTAGGAGCCACCTTACAGATGGAGACAACGTAAAGTACATTGGTCTCTCAGTAGTGACACACACACACACACACACACACACACACACACACACACACGGATAAATAGCATAATGGTGTACAGTGTGTACCCAGTAGTATGCATAATCCTATAGTGTGACAGAAAAGTGGAGAGAGCTTGGTGTGTGGGTGTGGGTGTGTGTGTCTGTGTGTGTGTGTGCACGACAGGGTGTGTGTGTGTGTGTGTGTGCGCACGACAGGGTGCTGAGCCATTGTGAGCAGACGGCAGGCCCTCGGCAGTGCTAATTGCACTTTAAAGAGAGCGTCCAGGGCCCTCTGTGGTTTGTGACTGCCAGAAGTGGTTGCAACGCGGCAAGAACAAGAGCTGCGACTCCTTTCACTTTGTTCCGAGGACGAGGAAGAGGAGGAGGAGGTGACACAGCGCATCTCCGCGGCTCTTGTGTTTGGCTCGGGGACGGGTCAGAACATGATGAGTCATCGCTCTCTGTCCCCGTGGAGAGCTGACTGCTGACAGCAGTGTGGGTGTTTACAGTACAATATCAGCCGTACAGTCCTCCTTTTTATCTTTGTCAGCTTGTTTTGGACGCCCTACAGGCAACAACGCTGCACATCAAGGAAGGGAAAATGTGCAGATCTACATTTCTACAGTGCTGCTTTGAAAGGTGTGATCTTTGTAATACCACACATCCCATGCATTATGTATCAGCAAAATAGAGCGTGTGATAACACAAATATATGGCCATAATACCAAGGTAGTTTCAGCCTACTACCTGAGATGGTTAAAAGTCTCCAATAGAAATTTCCACAAGTATGGCCATAACATTAAGAATGTTCCACCCAAATGGACCAGTTGATATGGAATTAAACTATATATATATCTATAAATACTACACACTTCTGCATGTGTTGTCAAACCCCCTGAATGCCCCCCTCTAATTGACGAGCTGGCGTTCAAAGTGTAATTACCTGCCTGCTCACCCTTTCCAGCACATAACTAACGTGCCTCTTCCTGCGGAGCTTGAACAGCTTCTATACAGCAGCTTTGTCATATTCGTTCTCATATTCGTTCTTTCTCAACCACACAAAGGCCAGAGAACTGGATTTCAAGCTGTTTCAGGTCAGGAAATAGAAAAATTTAATGTTTAAAAAGGGAGACAAAAACCCCTGTCCTGCTTTGCCCTCAGTGTACCCGCACTGTGTTCTTTTCCCTCTGAAGGCTGAGCTGTTTTCAAGGACGGCCTCACATGCCTTTCGGATATTTTCTTTTAAAAAAAAATGTTAAAAAATAGCTCAGTTTTGCTGTAAAACAAGAATTTAATTTGTGTGTTTGTGTGAGGTCACATGACTGCATACATTTGTTAGTGAACTAGGAACGCCACTGATTTCCTGTCCTGTACCATATACCTTTGAGTACTCTGTGTGTGAGTAGATGTGTGAGTAGTAGAAAGTAAACTTTTTCGAAATTGAGACACTGATGATGTGCTAGGCCCGAAACGTGCCTATTTTTGTTTCTCGTGGCCTGTAATGCTGGTTCGGCACTCGGAATACAATTTTGAACATCTTTGAGCCACTGAGGGTGGTCTCTACTTTCTACTACTTGACTGAACTTTATTTTGGAGTTACGCACCAGGCGAAACAAAACGATCAGATGAAAGGTGCAGATGCCACCTCTACCTAGTGGATGTGTGAGAACATGTGACCATATGTGCATACATATGTTTGAAATAACCAGGGCAGATGCTCTGGAAGCCACTGATGTCCTGTCGTTTGCTGTGTGTTTGTGTCCATGCTGGAAAGAGCCAGAGTAGCCACTGATGTCCTGTCGTGTGTGTTTGCCCGTGTGACAGGCGCAACCCGCTGCACTTCCACTTCATCACGGACTCCATCGCCCAGCGCATCCTGGCCTCCCTCTTCCACACCTGGATGGTGCCGGCTGTGCGGGTGGACTTCTACGACGCCGATGAGCTGAAGGTGAGGGCAGTTTTTGTGAGGGATCACTGTAGGGTAGAATTGAAAATTAAAAACAATCATAGATGGTTGTGAAGAATATCTTTGAATTTATCGTGATCTTCAGCCCCCCGTCTCACTCTCTCTCTCTCTCTCTCTCTCCCTCTTTGTCTCTCATTCTCTCCCCTCTTTCTCTCTCTCTCTCTCTCTCTCTCTCTCTCTATCCCTCTTTTTCCCTCCCACTCCAGTCTGAAGTGTCCTGGATCCCCAACAAGCACTACTCGGGCATCTATGGGCTCATGAAGCTCGTGCTGACCAAAGCGCTGCCCTCAGACCTCAAGCAGGTCATCGTGCTCGACACGGACATCACCTTCGCCACCGACATCGCCGAGCTTTGGGCCGTCTTTCACAAGTTCAAAGGTACATTTTCTCCATCTCTGGCAAATCAGAATGACAACAACCAGTAGCACAGATAGCTTTTAAATCACACTAACCATTCAGAACACATGTCAGCTTGATTACAGTAGATTGATCTTTAACTCTGCTCTGAAAAATACCGGTAGGAAATGCAAAGTGTTTTGCTTACAACAAGTTGTGTGTAATGGCTTCTCATTGGATTTGCTCAAGCACATACCTCTTACTTCGCTTGACGAGGGAGGGAGTCGTAGAGAACGAGCGTTTGGGTCAATTGGGGGATGAGTTATACTCGCTTCCTCAGAACTGTGGCAGAGTCCTTTGAGGCGTCTTCAAGTGTGCCGCTTCCTCCTCTAAGTGTTTTGTCATGACTCGTTTGCTGATGCCTCTGATTCAGCCGAGCGCGGTTATGAGAGCGAATCAATCAGGTAGTGTGGGGTCTGTGTCTATTAATATCTGTTGTTTCACTACGATAGGCATTACTGTTCTGTAATGTTTTCTTCTCTTCTCTTCCCTTGTCTTCTCTCTCTCTTTCTCATTTTCTTCTCTTTCTCTCATCTCTCTCTTTTTTTTTCTTTTTTTCCTCTTCCCTCCCATCTTTGCGCCTTTCCAACTCCCTGTTCCTTTTCTGTTGTTGTCGGCCTTTTCTCCTGTCATCAGCCCTATGGCTCAGACTGTGACTCGTAGTGACAGGCTACTCTCAGCATGGCCTCTCTCTCTCTCTCTCTCTCTCTCTCTCTCTTTCTCTCTCTCTCTCTCTCACCCTCACCGTGTTGCATTGTGGGAGAACTGAGAGGTCCACAGCAAGAGCATTAAATTGGCGGAGTGATAACTGGCTCTTTATCAACAACAAACAGCAGGAGAGAGAGGGAAAAAGGGAGCAAGTCTTCAGGGGGGCTGGAGAGAGAGAGAGAGAGAGAGAGAGAGAGAGAGAGAGAGAGAGAGAGAGAGAGAGAGAGAGAAGCGCGAAGGAGAAGTCGTCGCCGACAAACAGGAAGAAATATTCAGGGGGATGTGGAAAGAGAATGAGGTGGCTTTGTTATGCCTTTGAGTAGAGAGAGAGTGAGAGAGGAGAGAACGAGAGAGACAGAGTGATGACGAGTGCAAGCCAATAAAAGACGGG
Source organism: Alosa pseudoharengus (assembly GCF_046254945.1). Lineage (NCBI taxonomy): Eukaryota > Metazoa > Chordata > Actinopteri > Clupeiformes > Clupeidae > Alosa > Alosa pseudoharengus. The sequence continues at coordinate 11,515,401 of NW_027468664.1, forward strand.
GGTGGCCCCCAGTAGATTCATCAGTGCCCCTGTCCCAGCACGCTCTGCTTCCCACGTGGCTGGGGGTGGTGGGGGCTCGACTGGCTGGCTGGATGGATGGATGGATGGGTGGGTGTTGGGTCGGGGGACTGGATCAATCTTAATTAGAAGATCATTCCTCAGGAGCCTGGTTGCCACTGTTCGCCACTCACGCCCACTCACCCAGCCCTCACGCTCTCCCTCCCTCCCTCAAGGTGAACCCAGAGGCAGTCCCCATTAGCCTGCTCAACACGCAGCTTTGCCCTCAATCATTCTATCAACCACTCGCTCGCATTCGATGCTCTATGGTCTACAGTCTACAGTCTGTGCTCTATAATCTATGCTCTATGATCTATGGTCTACAGTCTATGCTCTATCTATACTCTATGCATAGACTGTAGAGCATAGACCATAGAGCATAGACCATAGAGCATAGACCATGGAGCATTGAGCATAGACAATTGAGCATAGACCATTGAACATAGACCATAGATTGTGAGAGTCTATGGTCTATGCTCAATGGTCTATGCTCTATGCTCTGGTCTATGCTCGATGGTCTATGCTCTATGGTCTATGCTTGTGCATCACTCAGGATAAAAGCGTCTCTACCAAAAGAAAAGATGTAAATGGCTGAGCGGGTCAGTTTGTTTTTCCAGCATTAGAAACATATGAGATCGGAAGAATAACACACACTCCTTTTTTCTGTCTCTCTTTCTCTCCCTCTGGTTTGACAGGTGGAATTCAAAGTGTTGGGCAGAGTAGAACAGCCGTAGTTGAAGTGTTGTGAGCTGTCGGTAGCTCAAAGGCTCGGGCTTGTTTTTTTGTTGTGGTTGTAAATGCTCACTGGCGTTCACATTTTCATGTGCACACACACACACACACACACACACACACACACACACACATAAACACACGCGCTTATGCAGACCAACATTCAGACAAACATCCAGAAACACATACCACATACATACATACATACATACACACACACACACACACACTCATTCACTCACACACTCACACAAACAAGACTCTGCTGTTGCTTACTGCTGACGGACCCCTGCTGAGCCCCTTGCTTGCTGTCTGCCTTTCAAACACTGATCTAAGTGTTTACCCCGTTCCCATCATGCAGTGCAGCCCACACAAACATGAGACGCAGGAGGCGAGCGCTGGGGCTGGTGCTGGTGCAGACGACGTCGTCTGCGGAACAACTCTCGGCAAGCGATAATGTGTTTGTGTCTGGGCTTGTTTTTGTTTACTTTCGGGTTTAATGCTGAAACCTCTGCAGTGAGATGATGAAACCTTTCCCATCCGAACACATCCTTTGCCCTTCATTTCGTGTGTGTGTGTGTGTGTGTGTGTGTGTTGTATGCGTGTTTGTGCATAAATTTGTATGTTACTCTCCGTATGCATGGGTTTTGAACAGGGAATATGGAGATGGAAAGGGTAATATGTTGAGTAGATCATCTCAGAGTGACAGGGAGGTCTTTTAAATTCATTTCATTAATTTGCTGTACTGATTCAGATACTGATGCTGATGCTCGATAAAAACTCTCTGAGCACTCTGACAGAAATGTTATTTCCTGAAAAAGTCCCCCCCCACTAGGGATGTAACGCTTACCGGTATAATGGTAAACCGCGATAAAAATGTTGACGATAACAGTTACCGTTTTCATTTCAAATATCATGATTATCACTGTTGATTACCGCGGTGTGGATTCCCAGCTTCATCCAAACCTGATTTTGACATACAGAAGGCCTGGTACAATGAAACAAAACTGGTACCCTACTGATTCTTTTGTCTAATTGATGGTTTTAACTATGATTCGGATTAGGCTACACCTGATTTTAAAAGGCGGAACATTTTCACCGCAAAATGTGCAGTGTATCATGTAGCCACTCTGCGTCTTTTTATGTTCACGTCCACATTAAATCCATTCCACTCACGTTATCAGGAGAATACAGTAGCCTAAAGTTTTATTTTGAACGCTTACTTTGGTCTCTCTCATTAGATCCAAATAACAGAAATAGCAAACTCCAAGTTATGGTAGGGTAAGTTAAGCTATAAGCACATAGCCAATTAAACATGACCAAGAAAAAAGTGAACAGGACACTTTTTGAAACTATTTCAGCTTGTGTAGGCCTATCAGTGCTTTCTGAACATATTAAACACACTTTTAGAAATACCGTGATAATACTGAAAACCGTGATAATTTTGGTCACTATAACCGTGAGATTAATTTTTTATACCGTTACATCCCTACCCCCCACACACACACACACTTTCACTCTTGATCTCCCTCTTCTCCTCTCCTACATCACCTTATGGCGGTTTAGGGGGGGTGTTGTTTTTCTGGTTTGGATACTCCCCACTCCTCTCTCTCTCCTCTCCTCTCCTCCTCTCCTCTCCCTCTATCCCTCAATTCCCCCTGGGTGGTTCCCCATCAAACAAAGCAGTGAGTAGAGGAGAGGAGGCCCCGTGTCTCTAGTCTTTTTTTGTTGTGTTTTCTCTTTTGTTTATTTTGTCTTGACTTTGTTTGTGCACACGCGTGCGACGCCACAAGGGGAGACAGTTAGTGCAAGTAATTAGCTTTGAGCGTGACTTCCTGTTTGCACACCGCCGTTCATCTCTCAACCCACCTCCTGTTCTGAATGACTCGAGTGTCAGTGGGGGGTGTGTGGGATTCTCTCTCTTTCTTTCTCTCTCTCTCTCTCTCTCTCTCTCTCTCTCACACACACACACACACACACACACACACACACACACACACACACACACACACACACACACACACACACACACACACACACACACACACACACACACACACACAGAGACAGAGATGGGAGGAGAGGAAGCAAAGGCTGAGTGTGTGTTATTGTGTAGAATATGTGTTGAATGAATAAATGGTAGGTTGGGGGGGAGCACTGTCAGGGTGCAGGGAGCTCAGCATGGGGTTGACCTTGTTCATCATCACAGGCTGATGGGAGGTGCTGTGTTGCTGCTCTACATGCAAAGTCTCTCTCTCTCTCTCACACACACACACACGCACATACACACACACACACACACACACACACACACACACACACACATACACACAAGAGATATGACAACCCAACCCACACACTCACGCATATACATTCACTCACAGACACACCTATTAAACTCGGCTACACCACTATACACATTCAAACCCACATACACACACACACACACACAGAGGCACCCAAGGTACCAGGTGGCCCTGGAAACAGCAGTATAGTGAGTTAGCATTGCCTCCTTTTTTGTTCCCTTTCCTTTTTCATTATTCTATCTATCTACAACCCCCCCCCCCACTCACACACACACACCCTCCTACACACACCCAGACACACACACACTCTCTCTCTACACACACACAACACTGACCTGATTAATGGGCAGCAGCGGGTCTTGGAGGACGAGCCCGAGACGGGGTGAGGGAGAGAGATAGACTCGGTCATCAGCTTGTGGATGTAAACCTTACCGACCATCTCCCAGTTGTAGCTCTCAGCCCATCAAAGTTTTAGCACCACTGTCAGTAGGGCTGGAGGTGACTGTGGGGTGCTGAATGTTAAAGTGCTACTCGCCGAGGTGTGTGTGTGTGTGTGTGTGTGTGTGTGTGTGTGTGTGTGTGTGTGTGTGTGTGTGTGTGTGTGTGTGTGTGTGTGTGTGTGAGAGTGTGGGAGAGGGGAAAAAAAGATAAGGAAAAAAAACAGAAAAGTTTGTGGAGGACACATTTTAACAGACTCTGCCTGGCCACAGAGTAGTGTTGTGAATCATGGTGCCATCAGGCACTTTGTGGCCGATGCACACTGGCTACCCAAGAAGTGTGTGTGAGAGAGAGTGGGATTTTTTTGTATGGACGGACATCCCTACTGCCTCAGGTGTTGGAACGCAGGAGCTGGAACATTTCAGAGTGGCAAAGTGCCTGCATCATCAGTGTGGCATTGGAGAAAGTTTGACCAGTCTGTACCTAAGTTTGTCAAGTTTAAGATCAATAGACGTCTTGCATTTGTACTTGCAGATGATGTTCTTTGAGTCTGGGTTAGGGTTCGATTTAGTGTTCAAAATATGCAGTGATAAATGTTTGCTTGGAAAGTAGACCGTAATATTTTTTAGTTTTACAAGTAGTATACTCCTGTAATTGGAACACTCAATATTTAAATGTAGCAGGAGTTTGAAATGGATGGGCAGGTGGGAATTCTGTCTGTGTCACACCAGAGGCAGACTGCTTTAGTAGTACAGGAGAGTGCTTCTCCTTCCTCCACCCCCACGCTGCATCCTGAGCCCTGCTTTGCCCTCTGCTCCACACAGCATCCACCACAGGGCCTCCGTCACCTCCCCGTCACCTACCCTACTGGCGCCAGCGTGGAGCGAATGATTGATATGCCGCTGCAATCTTACCTGCGGTGTCTCCTTTGAATCCCCTACCTTCCCTTAATCATAACCCCCGTGTCCTCTTTCCTTCTCATCCTACTCCTCATCCTCATCATCTCTTTTCCTCCTCCTCCTCCTCCTCTCTTCTCACCTCTCCTCCCACGATCTTTCTCCTGGCTCTGGTCCTGGGTGCTGTCTCTAGGCGTCGGCTTTTAGTGCAGTCACCGTGAAAGTGTGTGGGTGGTGGGGTAGATAAGAAGAGAAGAGAGAGTGTGTGTGTCTGTGTCTGTGTCCGTGTGTGTGTGTGTGTGTGTGTGTGTGTGTGTGTGTGTGTGTGTGTGTGTCTGTGTCCCTATCCGTGTCTGTGTTTCGCACCTCCGAGTATGATGACTCTGTGAGTCCTTGGCTGAATTCCAGGAGTGTGCAAAACATGTGGGCATGTTGAAGGAGGGTCGTGGTCAACGGGAGTTTATCATGGCTGCGCAGAAGTTTACTTACACATTCCCCCTCTTCTCTCTTTCTCTCTCCCTCTTTCTCTTTCTCTCTCCCTCTTTCTTTCACTCTCTCCTCTGTCTCTCTTTCTCTCCCACCCCCTCCGTGTCCACTTACTGTAGTTTAATGTAGTGTTAAAACTCCAAACTGCCAGTCACATAGATATAGAATAGGGCACCATGCCCTCCGACCATTTGCACAGCAGCCCTGTCCTCTCTCCTCTTCTCCTCCTCTCCTCTTCTCCTCTTCTCATCCTCTTCTCCTGCTCTCCTCTCCTCCTCCTCTCCTCTTCTCCTCTTCTCATCCTCTTCTCCTGCTCTCCTCTCCTCCTACTCTCCTCTTCTCCTCTTCTCACACATTCCTCCTCCTCCTCTTCTCTTCTCCTCTTCTCATCCTCTTCTCCTGCTCTCATCTCCTCCTCCTCCTCTTCTCATCCTCTTCTCCTGCTCTCCTCTCCTCCTCCTCTCCTCTTCTCCTCCTCTTCTCCTGCTCTCCTCTCCTCCTCTCCTCCTCTTCTCATCCTCTTCTCCTGCTCTCCTCTCCTCTTCTCCTCCTATCATTCTCTTCTCCTGCTCTCCTCTCCTCCTCTCCTCCTCCTCTCCTCTTCTCATCCTCTTCTCCTGCTCTCCTCTCCTCCTCCTTTCCTCTTCTCCTCTTCTCATCCTCTTCTCCTGCTCTCCTCTCCTTCTCATCTCCTCTTCTCCTCTTCTCACACATTCCTCCTCCTCCTCTCCTCTTCTCCTCCTCCTCTTCTCCTCTTCTCACACATTCCTCCTCCTCCTCTCCTCTTCTCCTCTTCTCATCCTCTTCTCCTGCTCTCCTCCTCTCCTCCTCTTCTCATCCTCTTCTCCTGCTCTCCTCTCCTCCTCCTCTCCTCTTCTCCTCCTCTTCTCCTGCTCTCCTCTCCTCCTCCTCCTCTCCTCCTCTTCTCATCCTCTTCTCCTGCTCTCCTCTCCTCCTCCTCTCCTCTTCTCCTCCTCTTCTCCTGCTCTCCTCTCCTCCTCCTCTCCTCTTCTCATCCTCTTCTCCTGCTCTCCTCTCCTCCTCCTCTCCTCCTCTCCTCTTCTCTCCTGCTCTCCTCTCCTCCTCTCCTCCTCTCCTCTTCTCATCCTCTTCTCCTGCTCTCCTCTCCTCCTCCTCTTTAATTTCCCCTGGTCCCTTTTCTTTTCCTTTTCCTTCCTTTTCTATCACCTCAAATAATTGATTTTATCCATCAGTGCATGAAGAGGTTGTGTCCAACAGAGCTGGTGCTTGCTGTGCATCATATATGTCATTTCAATCTAATCTAATGCAGTGTAGATGTGACTTTCTAATTACCGAGATAGCGCTATGTCTTGCCGCAGTGATCTGGTAGATTACTGTTCACACATTTTGGATCTATGGCCACTTTCCTCCCATGCACTCTTGAATGACCACCAAGCCTGTGAATAACTCACCCAGCCTGTGGCACCTCCCAAAGTATTTGTAAAGCACAGTTTCAGTCATTACGCTTTTACGGCTTTGCGCCGTAAAAGAAACGGGGAGCCCTTATCACCCCTCCCCAGGTGAGATAGTGGACGCACCAGCAGGTTTTTATGGTGGCTGAACCGTCCCCCTCCCCCCTTAAGCGTCCTCCGGTAAACTGATGACTCCGAGGATGCTTCTCAACTTTTCAACGCCGGCTGCTTCTCAACTTCCAACTTTTGCTCTCACAGGGCCTGAGAAATGTGGGCCCAGGTGCAGACTGTGTCCAGACAATAAAATTGTGTTTTGGTTTCCGCTATTTATTGTGGGCCCTGAGATTTGAGGTAGGGAGGGAGGAGGGGGGGGGGGGGTTGGATTGGGGGGGTGAGTGGACGTATCTCGGTTGGATGGCTCTATATATAGACGGGATCTTTTAACATGTCTGCAAGAGAGCATGAGATTTCTCGCTGATGTCGGGTCGGAGACGTGTGTGTGTGTGTGTGTGTGTGTGTGTGTGTGTGTGTGTGTGTGTGTGTGTGTGTGTGTGTGTGTGTGTGTGTGTGTGTGTGTGTGTGTGTGTGTGTGTGTGTGTGTGTGTGTGTGTGTGTGTGTGTGTGTGTGTGTGTGTGTGTGTGTGTGTGTGTGTGTGTGTGTGTGTGTGTGTGTGTGTGTGTGTGTGTGTGTGTGCACGCGCGCGCGCGTGTGTACAAGGGGGATGAGATTTTGAGTGTGTTAGAACAGATATGCAATGGTATCTGCCACAGGGTCCAGAGTAGCCGAGGAGATCAATAATGTAAGACTTTGTGGAGAGAGAAGTAGAGGGGGAGAGCGAGGGATAAAGAGAGAGATGAAGACAGAGACATAGAGCAAAATTTAAAACGAGATGGATAGAAAGACAAGGAGAGTGTGAGATCAAGGTGGGGGGGGGTTGTGCAGTAAACAACAAGTGGAGATGGCAGAGTGAGTGAGATAAAGAGAGTAAGAGGGGGACTTTAGGGGGATCCGTGCTGTGCTGTGAGTGAGGCATTGTGGGATAGGCCTCCGCTCTTGTCTCTGACTGACTAAATAAACAAGTGTTTGTGGAGACTGTACCCGCTCTGCACAAGTGGTGCCTGATAGCAGACAACATGATGTCAGTTCAGTGCAGTCCCCCACTCAAGCTGACGGCCTGCTAAGAGCCTGATGTATGGGACTCTGATGGACCATTGAAGCCCAGACCCTGAACCTATAGATCAGTTTGAGAGGGATGCCACTCTGACCTGCCCGAGAGATCGGGCCTGTCAATAGGTGCTGGCCTGATCTTTGGTCTTCACCTGTTACACCATGTGTTTCTGTATTTGTATTACAAGAACCCTTTTCAAATGCTTGGCATCGGCCCACCAGGGGAATCGATGCTGTGTGTGAGTGTGTGTGTGTGTGTGTGTGTGTGTGTGTGTGTGTGTGTGTGTGTGTGTGTGTGTGTGTGTGTGTGAGTGTGAGTGTGTCTCAAAGCGCCTGTTAGGCAGAGTCTGGTAATGTGGTATTATGGTGTCCTCTGTGTGACCTAACTCTCCCACAGTGGCAGTTTCACATTTCTGAACAGGGCGGAAGATATTATACCTCAGCTTAAATACACTAGTGTGTGTGTCTCTCTTCTTTCTTTCTTTCACACACACACACACACACACACATTTACTCACTCCCACTTGCTCACACACACACACACACACACACACTCACTCACTCACTCCCAGTCTCTCACACACACACAAACACACGTGAGGGGGGCCATGACTCACCCCCACCCCCCCCCCCCCCCCCACACACACACACACACACAAACTCGTCTAGCCCCATTTCAAGACCGAGGAGGATGAATGAGAGTGGACTTCACAAAGAGCTGATCGGGCTCCATGGCATCGGTGTTGCGGGTAGCCCGACTACGCAAGTCTGTCTCTCTGAATGCCATCCACAGCCAGCCTCAATGAGCGTGCCGGATCAGGCGCGGCCAGAGAATACTGTCGAGGCGGTCGCCAAGAGAGACCAGAGAATACCGACGAGGTGGTCGCCAAGAGAGACCAGAGAATACCGACGGCCAAAAGAGGCGCCACGTTTGTGTTTGTCCAGACTGCACAGCAGGGGCGGCTCTTCTGTTACATGAGCATGGTTTGCATTTGTTTGGAATGAATGATGGAATGATGGCTTTGACCATTCTACAGCAGTGAGCAGTGTGTGTGTGTGTGTGAGTGTGTGTGTGTGTGTGTGCGTGCACGCTTGTGTGTTTGAGAGGGGGGCGGGGGGGGGTGAGAAAGAGAGTATATATGTATATATTGCACAATTCATATGCACTGGCCTGGCCATCCAGATGACAATTGTAATAACATAAAAGAACTTGAAGAAAGTTAAAGTAAAAAAAAGAGAAAGATATAATTTAAGGACACAGAAAAGTAAGTATGTGTTAGATAACCTTAAAAAACATAGAAACAAATAGGAACAAAGAAAATTAAGTACGTAGAGTGCATTTGTACATGTAGAAAAGTGGAAAATTGAAGCTTTTTTATAGAGACATAAGAAAGAAGAAATGAGAGAGAGTGAGAGAAAAAACATTGCACCTTTCAAAGCTTTTGGATAACCTCATCCATTCACCTCCGACGCTTTGAGTGCAGCAAGCGCTATTGAGCTATTACCTTGTTTTCTTTGGAGAAGTTGGAATAGTTTTGGAAAGTTGAAGAAACTCAAACATGCTGACAGCTGCAACAGCTGAACGAACGCTGACATTGAGCTTCCACAGCATCAGTCATCCTGTTCAACCTTCCGCTCTGTTTGCGTGATCAATTTAAAAAAAAAAAGTCTGAAGTTTCAAACCAATTAACATCAGGTCACAGAGCACCTCCGCAGAGAGCGGCACTGATTTAAACGCGCTGAAACATTCAATCTGAAAGGAAACGAAAAGGGACGGCCATAAAAACTCCTAAATAGAAACCAAGCTTGGTGAACTGAATTTCCTTCTCAATGGAGGCCTCCTTCAATAAGCTGTTTAGCAGGCCGAGAGGTTTTTCTTCGCATGGGATCTGTTCCAGTCTGGTTCAAAGAAAGTGCAAAGGTCCTTCAGAAGGCCTTTTCTCCCCTCTCAACCACTCAACAATGGCTTGGACAGTCACACAGTGTAGATACTCCCTTAAAGGAAAATTCCGGTATTTAGCACTTTGAGTCCCTTTGAGTTAAACTTTACGTTTTCAAATTATGAAACTGTCAAAAGTAGAATAGACTCTTTGATGATACTTTATATAAACTTCTGGGGGTCATTTCTCTTTTGACGGCAGTTTGTAAGATTTTTATTTTGTACTAGATTGTGAAGGTAGTTTTATGATTTACTGCTCATGTGTTTTAATATTGTTATATTTTACAGTGCCTTGTGTCTGTTAAACTGTGTTAGACATTCATATTGATTTAGCTCTTTTTTGCACTGCCCCTGCTGCTGTATTTAAACTGTATTGGTTGGCTGCACTTTGATCGAACGGAGCAGTGTATTGTTTTGTGTTGGTGGTGTTTGGTATTTGTCTCGTGACTTGTGATACGAAAGGCAATAATTCCATCTCCAGTCATTTAAGACCTCGTGGAGAGGAGGTTGACTTTATGAAGTGAACTAGATTTGGTCTTTTCTGCTTGTGGTTTATCAGCTGGATCTAGCACACACACACACATACACACACACACACACAAACACAAACACACACACGCACATGTGAAATGTTCCATCTATATTGTCCCCTGCTTACATCAGACAGGCTCTGTTTTAGTCTGAAGGTTTCTTTCCTTTTCCCTTCTAATGTGATTTGTTTCATCACCCTCTCTGGTTTTAAATGTATCTTATACGCCCCTGTTGTTTGTCTCTATCAGTGTTCCTTAACTTGTGTGTGTGTGTGTGTGTGTGTGTGTGTTTGTCCCCTGCAGGGCAGCAGGTTCTGGGTCTGGTGGAGAACCAGAGTGACTGGTACCTGGGGAACCTGTGGAAGAACCATCGGCCATGGCTGGCACTGGGCAGAGGCTTCAACACAGGTCAGTCTGCAGCGGTCATCACCAACTTGATCATGGAGCGCAGGCAGTGCATATATTTTGGTTTGCAGCATGAAACAATTATGCACTGTGAAGAATGTGTGTCTGTGTGTTTACTTCAAAATACTGTGGATTCAATAAAAGTAGACAGATACGAGTGCTGAAGAACATTTCCTTAAGAGCCAAGCCTTTGTTTTTTGTCACAGTGTGTGTGTGTTGTGTGTGTGTGCAGCAGGCGGTTTGGTGGGATTGTTTAAAGCCCCT